>NW_011354947.1:8678-38543 GCF_000735185.1 Notothenia coriiceps
CCCCCCCCTGATCTAATCCCTTCTTCCATCTCTGCGCTAGAGTTAGGACATACTAATATATTTTACATCATGTATTACCTGCAGGTTTCTAATGAAACTTAGCAGCCCTATAAGGCACAACATTTCAGTCAGTTGTAGGAATAAAAAGTATTTGTGTGTGTGTGTGTGTGTGTGTGTGTGTGTGTGTGTGTGTGTGTGTGTGTGTGTGTGTGTGTGTGTGTGTGTGTGTGTGTGTGTGTGTGTGTAAAGGGAATATAATCAGACATGTTCCTGCCTTGCTGTGATGGCAGTGACAAAGCATACCTTCAGCAATAACAGATTGCCCCTCTCAAGAAACAACATCAGTGTTATATGACGTAATCCAATCAGCAATGAATCTTTCTCTAATCCAAAGTGAGCTGGAAGACATTTGCTTGGTTTTTTAAAAGATCATATATAAAGTCTAACAATACTATAGATGTGCTGTTACAAGATCAGCCATGCTTTGAGGCATTGTGATTTCAAAGTGATCTCAGGTTTTTGGATCAAACAGAAGAGCAAAGTATTGACTGAAATGACATCAAATTGCCACCTCTATTGCAGCGAAAGTGCTTGAAAACTTTTACTGAAAGCGAGTGACGACTCTGTGATGTATTTCTATACGGGGTTGTGATTGAATCAGGTCTCTAGTCCAGTTGGCAACAATGATATTGTTACTGCTCAGTATTGGCTGGCTGCACCAGTTGAAAAAAAAACAGCGAGTCAGAGATGTGATCGAGGTATAATGGAGTTCTTCACAGGTCAGCGCAGAACTATTGACCTCGCAGTGGGTTCTCTCCGTCCTCCACTCATCTGCCACAACATCTACCACTCATCAGCAGTCCATCAGCCCAGGGTTTCCAGGAAGAGCTGGGAATAGTGAATCATACTTGCGTCCAGCTGCTGCCCTGTTTCAACGATTCCATTCCTCTTTCCTTCAACATTTCTGCGTAAACTGCGGCTGCAGATGCACTCACGCATCAATCAAAATAGCAAATGGACGTCTAAAGAGATGGCAGCGTACAAATAAACTGGCCGGCTCCCAAGCACATTCATCTCTGTAACAATTTTCTCTTTATCAGAAATGTCCCCTGCTTATCATGCCCCATTCATTATTCTTCCTTTTTTTCCCTTTTGCATTTGACATGCTGGATATTGAAGGAAACGCCAAATTAGAGGTTATCCTTAACAGTACACACAAATTGGATAGTTTTTCCTTTCCCTGCATATTTTCCCAGCAGCAGATTTGTATCCACTGGGGATGGATGCTGTTTTGCCCAGTGGTGAGCGGGACTTGTAATTCCAGTTGATCCTATAGGACAGCTGTTGTGTTTTTCTGTTATGTCTGTGTTTTCCTCTCACACATAACACCTCTCTGCTGTTACTGTAGCTCACTCGTGATGCTTGTACTGCAGGTGTACTGACAGATAGAAATATAAATTATGAAAGTGTCTGTACGAGTGTAATTCAAGCTATAGTTGAAAAATAGCAAGCAACCTCAGCATCTTTCCATGGAAGAATTTAAAAAGGAGTCTTTATCTGTGATTAAATGTGTATTCTGCAGCAGCAGATTATCACAGATACCAAGTTTACATTGCTTATGCTAAATGATAAGGCTGGTGTTATTGTGTATTTTTGAAATTGTCAACAAATCCAATAGATAGATAGAAAACCAACAATTATCTTGAATGCTTTCCAACTACTCTTTCTGTCCCACTCTGCGAGTCCAAGTCAAAAACATAAAAATTGGTCACAAAAATAGATATTTAGCTAAATTGAAACAACAGGAAATGGAGGATTTGTTGAGGACTTTTTACAGCTGTGTATTCATACAAATGATGCTCAAGTGAGTATTTACTATGTTTTTTTTCTTGGATTGACTTACAGTAATAGACTACAACTCCCATACTCATCATCACATCAAAGGAACATTTCACCCAGTGCAGCGATTAGCTCGATATAGCAGCTACCGCAGTATCAGCTACTTTTGGATGGATTTCCATGACATTTTGTAAAGACATTCATGTTCCCCTCTGGATGAATCTAAAGAACATTGGGAATTCTTGACTTTCCTGCTACCATCACTATCTGCTCCAACTTTTAATTTATAAAATACTTCGGGTTATTACAAAATATTAAGAAAAAAATTACTTTACAATCATCCTCAGCTGTATTTTGTGTAGGGATTTTCAGCACATGTTAGCATGCAAACGGTAAGCATCATACCTGTTACTCTTTATCCCTTATTGTTTTTGGTCTTTTCATGGTATTAGTTGACAATAAGGAACAAATAAACCAGCCTCTTCCTTTCAGTGTGAGCATTTGTGTGTCTCCATGTAAAGATTCCATGTGTTGTGTTATGTTTGTATAGGAATTAAATGTGCTGAAGCCATTTAGCGAGTAATCAATCTTTACTTATACTTGTTACAGCTTGCCAGACATAACAGTGTGTCGAGGCTGCTACTATACAGCTAAATTCTTCCTCTGTATCCCACTCAATCTCTCTCTGGCAGTCTACCTACTGTTTTTGTTTCTGTCGGTTTCTTCAGACATTGTTCATCTCTCATAAATCTTCTTGAGTCACGCTAAGAAATTCCCTGTCCTGAGCCAACATGTTGTTGAGATAGGAAAAAAAAGGTTAATTGGCTTTGCTGTGGCTGACGAAAAAAACAGCCATTTTGAGGTGAAATGCATGGTGGATCTTTGGAGAGATGAATAGGGGACGTGTGAGTGAAGTTGTTCACCATTTAGTGTAAAAGGACCATGACTGCTCAGAAGAGCACCAGCCGAATATATAGAGAGGATAAGAGACAGGCCTCTCTAGCAATTTGTACAATTCATGCTACATTAGACAAACAGCCGTTGAGCTAAAGCACTCTGAAGAGCCTATTTTTATTCAATTGTACCCTCTATTCTGAAGAAGCCTCAGAATCCGTGCCATCAAAGGTTTCTGTGATACATCTTTTTCCAAGTTTGAAATCCTCTTTTAAGCAGAGGATGCTCCAGTATGGCAGTAATTTAAAGCCTTGCATCGTATAGTTCTTTTATCTTTTGACAGTTTTTGTGTTTGTCAATGAAACCTCAAACAGTGCCACGAAAAACCTTGTGTTTCCAATTACTGTCAGTGTGGCTGGTTTCCGTGTAGACTGGGAAATGTTCCTGTGATGACAGAGTGAACCCATCAGCGCAGAGGCAGGCGGCATTAATGAATCCTCAACATGAGACACAGAGCAATTATGCCTGATGTTACTATGACGTTTGTTCTTTGCCTGTGAAGAACCATCCAATTATCAGTTGATCTTAGAGTTTCCATGGGATCATGACAATTGTCACTTGTAATTTTGTTGTCGCTCGGATGATGAGAAATGTAACTTAGCAACAAAATAGATGGCTTTACAGGACTGTGCTACACTGGGCTGGTTTGTTGTCACACTCTAATTAGATCTGACGGGCACGTCAACATTTACAATTTCCATTATTCCTGGTATTGCTTCTTTAGAAACGAAAAGTGACAAATACAAATATGCACTTTCCAGTCACTTAATACTCAACAACAAATCAGATAATAGGTCCATATCTTTTTTCTGAAAAGTTCACTTTCAAAAATATATAAATTAGCTAAATACCGGTAGTGTAATTCTTATTTGAAGGGCTTTTATTGTATACACGATTCATCTATTGGAGCATTGAATTGGTCAATTAAGTTTTTGATTGTATGTTCTTTTCTCTTACTTTTATTGGATTGTTTTGTATTAAAGACAACTTTGCACATAACCCTGCACATGTTCATTGAGTTCTATCATTGTATTTATTTTACAATTATGTCTTATTATGCATAAAAAGAATCAATCGTAATCTAAAAATAACTTTCAAATTAGGGCTGCTCGATTATGGCAAAAAATCATAATCTCGATTATTTGGGTCAATAATTGATATCACGATTATTAAAAACGATTTACTTTGGAAACATCCATTTATTTGAGAAAATAAATTGAACAGTATGTTTTTAACAGTTGATTACCCTGAACTTTAAGTAGAATTCAACAGAAAAACCAATTAAATAAATAAATAATAATAATTAAAAAATAATAATAATAATAAATATTAATAAAATAATAATCGTTTTATTACGATTACGTTGTTTTCATTATCGTTGCAAGCCAAAATCATAATTGCAATTAAAATACGATTAATTGAGCAGCCTACTTCAAATTGAGTCTTTTAAAAAAATCTTAAAGAAGACGAAAATAGTCCACATTTAATTAATCCGTGTATGAACCATTATTAGGATTTCATAAAGGAATCAGCACTGTGCCTGTCGGCTCCAGCACAGGTGACTCCCGGTCTCTGAATGATTTTGCAGAGCAGCTTCTGGAAGTGAGTCAACCTTGGCGTGTTGTTGGCTCAGCACCTGCACAGCTGCACATTCTCTATCGGCACAGAAGGAGAAAATCCTCTACCTCCTCCAGCGTATGGTTTTGTGCATTTCATTTTCATCTTTTTGAATGAAAAAGCCGGTTTCATGTTTCTATCATTTTACTCTGTTTTTCCTATAAGAAGGAATCAAGATCTGAATGTGGGTGTTGTGTTTTTCCTGAGTATTAAGTGGACACGCAATGATGTTAAACAAACATGAAAAATTATATTATGAAATACTAACGATCTGCAGTTTGGTTGTTTAGTTATTAAGGCTGTCCAATGACTCTGCATTTCAGACTCACTGTCACTGAACTTTAGCTTAATTTAAATCCCTGCTTTTGACAAACAAGCCACTAGGGGGCAATATCTCACCTGCAGTCTCGCTCCATTTGTTGACTGGTTTCACTGGTAGGCTTGAATTCTCTCCACTGTGCTCTGTGACCAGTGTTCCCACAGCCACCCTATGTGTGTTGCGTAAATGTAACCATACACCCTGAGGCAGGCTCCATTTCACACAGCAAGAATTTGATAGCTCAAACAGCGAATAATCAGATCCATCCAAAATGCAGAATTTAATTAAGGAGATTCTTTCCGGGCACTCTCTGTTCTAAGTATCCTCACTACTGAGTATAACTGATGGTAAGGTTTGTCACTTCAAAACAGTATTTTGTTAGGATATAAACCCAGATGATTTTACCGTCAGAAGTACTTTATTCTTTAAGCTAAGGAGGGATTGTGCTCAACTTCATCAGTAACTCATAATGTGATTTACCTTCACACCAACAACTTTTTTTCTAAAAGTTGAATAAATATTTCTCTTTAAAATAAATCTTTTCAAGTGCTCTCTATAAGTCTGCCCTTCTCGTGAACCAATGGATGCTTGGCTTATTTAAAGGCGCTGCTTTTATAAGTGGTGTGATGTAATAGCTGAGTTGCTTTTGTGATGCCTTTTTTTTTTTGTGCCAGGGACCTATATGCTACTTTTCTATACATTGCTATTTAAATGCTCTCAAGCAAGTGTGTTTGTCTAGCAAATAATGGTGAGCCTTCATAATTATTCCGTTATGCTGGTCCTGGCTGGTCCATGTGAGAACATCAACGTGTGGAAGCGTGCATTCTCTGTGTGAATATACAGTGCTTCCAAGCATGTCGTTCCTACTGCAAATTAACTATGCATGCTGTCACCCTAAAGCATCTCTGTGCTTATTCAACGGAGTGAAAGAATGGATGGCATGGAAAGGTATTTACTCCTGGATCAAGAAAACTGAATTTAAGGAGAATGTTATTTTATTTTCAGCCATGCTTGCATTAAATTATGTTTTAATGTACCTTGTAGCCACTGCCCTGTGTTGATGGTACATGTTGGAGTGTGTGCAAGCGGTAAAGATGCAGCACATGGGCTTGTTGCCATGTGAAGGTCTGATGTAGTCTATAAATTGTGCCCTATGAGTTCGCCTACGTGACCTTATTCTGATCTTGTCTGACTTCTACTCTTTGTTATGCCATGACGTCATCCTCTCCATGTTGCCAGCATCACCTCTTCAGCAACACATAAGCTGGTATGAAGGTCAAATATAACATTTAGCCACTCAGTGGTATCTGTTGTACAAACTATGCCACGGTGACACTGTTTCTACAATTATTTGATATTTATTTTGTTGTTATTCTTCGAGTTTATGTAGATTTAGATCAACACAGGCAATTTATGAGAATATTTCGTGGGAAATCGGTTAAAATAAAGCCAGGAAATGACATCATTATATTAAAAAGCTTTAGGACAGAGATCTCTTTTTATAATACAATTATCAGTGGATGGGGAAGATTTTACAGAGAAGTGCTTTCTGTCCATAGTGGAAAATGTTCAGTCAGTCTCTAGTGTGGAGGAGCAGAGATTGGTCGATAGAAGTGAGGCTTCTGTAGGTGGAGTAGGGACTTGTGTTTAAACTGGTGCCAGCCTTTGCAGTTCTTCAAAAAACAAATACAAAAACCTTTCAAATCATTCCCGCATCTCACTGGTATTCAGTGGAGTAGGGTCAGTGCAGGGAAGTGGTGCTTGCTGTTGTCTCTTTACGTTACCCCTTACTTTCTCTCACCATTTGCAGCGACTTGTGCATTATCTGTGCTGTGAGTAAGGTGTCAGTTTCACTATGTAACACAATGGGAGGTTGGAAATCAATAACCTGCCAGTGAGCGTGTGCGAGAGAAAGAGGGACAGGGACTTTGCATATATCCAACAGAGTGAAGAGAGTAATTTCCTTTCTGTGGAACAAAGCACTGATCCCAGGCATGGCTTAGTATTTTGGCAGAAACCACAAAACATTTGACACCCCATAGCCTCTTTTACTGAGGACACCTAAGCAGCGCCAAATAGGATCTTTTTTTCACTAAAACAGTTTGAATTCTTCAAGTCATTAACTCAGTAAAGTGCCGAAAACACCGCACAGGGATCCTGGTTTAATCTGGCTTCTCTTTTTTGGCGGTAACATTATATGTTATCCCATGGATGCATTTGTGGGTTGTATAGTGAGACTGATTTGTCTCCGGTCACTGTAATGTTGTGCAGTTAAAGTCATCGTAATAATTGGACAAGCAGACAAAGTCAAATGGTGCATTATCTGTTGGATATAAGTATTGTGGTCATACTTGTTGTTCTTCTTTCGTGTAACGTCTGAGGTCCAACTCGGTGTCGTGTAGCCATGCCCGCATCTCTGGTCCTAAGTTGAAGAGGCTGGCTTCCGAGGGCGGTCTATATAAAGGGCAGGTGGTTATTATATGTTCGGCAGTCTGTTCAAGGTCACCGCACTCGCATGCAGAACTGTGTGCCAGGCCCCACTTCTTCATTGATGTTTTGAAGCGACCGACCCCAGTTCGTAGGCGGTTTAGTGTGGTCCATTGCCGGCGTGGTAGGTCGTCTCCTCCTATGGCGCCATCTCCTGGGTGGGTCCCAGATGTAGCGATGGATACGGGAGGTGGTCATACTGTTAAGAGGTGTTCATACTGTTGCTATATCATTATTTATTTATTCTCTATATTCAAAAATGTCATGAAAGGACTAAGCTTAATATAGCTTGCCAATTAAAGCACAAAGGTATTAGCATGGGCATCATATTCATTTCCAAAAACACCTTCTGTGCAAATGCATGGGATAAACATCGAGAGACACGTTTCACATTTCCCTGATGTACGAGCAGAGCTGAATATGACATTTACTCGAATTTTTTAGCGCTTAGCTTTCAGTTTCTGCCTCTTTTTTCCTGTTAACTCCCACCTCTTGATGCTACTAAGCTCTTAGCATCAAAATGATGAATTCACTGCTTGCTCTCCCTCACTTTTGCATCTTTTATAATGACGTTCACGCACCATACAGTACCTCCTGTGTTTTTGCTCGCCTTCTTAGTTTTGGTTGAGAAGGTTTGCTGCAGGCGGCTCCGTGTGCATAGCTGACACTTGTGCTGTGGTGCGTTCATGTGCGTTGGGACCCCCCCAACTTACAAATCTTGACAGCCATTGGTGAAAAGATCTGGATTTTGTATCTAAGAATACTCGGCAAAGATAGTTTCGGATGGAAATCATGTTTACTTGTTGATGCTTTTGTTCTGAGTTTGATTTTCTGACGAAGTAGAAAGGATGCTGACATACTGGATGTCCAGCGCTTCCAACTAGAACTCAAAAAACTGCAAATATAAAGAAGTCCGTGTTCCTCCCGTCTGCTGTGTGTCATTTGAGTCAAAATACATTTGTGAATAGAATATTGTGGCTTGCCTTCCAGAGATCTGTTATATTTGCTCGGCACAAACCTTGTGGAATATCTGGACTGATGTTGTTAACTCTACATACTGACCCTGCTATGAGTGTTACAATATTTACTGTGATAATCAGGCTTTTTTCTGCTTTTCATTTGAAAGCACACGTGATCCCTCCTCATATTCCAAGCTGGAAGCCAGCAATGATCTCCTGGTGTCTGATCCTCGAAGAGTTGTTTGTTTGGAGATGCTCCTCTGCACACTATTGTTGTTTTACAGAGCTGCTATTTACGTGTGTGTGTGTGTGTGTGTGTGTGTGTGTGTGTGTGTGTGTGTGTGTGTGTGTGTGTGCAACCATTCTTGCTTTTCTACCCTCATTTCTCAACAGCAAGGCATTTAGCCCACAGCAGAATGTAGTAATTGCATGTGCCGTTTCTGACCACTTTCCCTTTTTTCTGAATTGAAATGAGGCATTAGCCGTCATACAACATTCAAGGTCACTTGAACTACACGTCTTTTCCACTTCTAACATTGACTTGTGCATTTTATCTCTGCATTATTTGTACTCAAGCGTTAGTCACACAGAAATCTGTAGTAGCAATGTCGGTGTAAACACCAAGTTGTGCCAGATAAAGTGTTGTGTGTGTGTGTGTGTGTGTGTGTGTGTGTGTGTGTGTGTGTGTGTGTGTGTGTGTGTGTGTGTGTGTGTCATACTTATAAAGTGTGAGTCTTCTTGTTGCACCCTCAGGGGTTGATGGCTGAGCTGCTTGGGAGGGGAGCTGCAGTATTTACCACCTGCTATGAAACAAGCCTTCTGTGAAACTGTGATAGTGTCACACAAAGTTAAAATGAAAATGATGCGCTCCATGTCAATGCGTCCTGTTTTTAGAATGATATTCTTCATTTTGTGACATTGCTACTTTTATTAGAAAGTGTACAAGTGGGGAGTGGAGATGCAATGAGAGGTGAGTCTGGGATGACAGGTACCAATTGAAATGTTAGTTTCAGTTTGACAAGCCCGGATCCAGAATATCAATCCAGAACAAATAGACTCGTATCTGTGCTTCAATATCCTTTCATGTCAAAACAATCAGTACTGAAAATACTTGTTTCTTCGTATTTTTTAAATGGTAATATGATCTAAAAAGCGACATGGTTGAATATAAGTTGCTTGCCCAGGTATGTTTTATTTATTTGTTCTTCTTGCAATTCTCTCTCTCTCTCTCGCTCTCTCTCTCTCTCTCTCTCTCTCTCTCTCTACCTACCTACCTACCCACCTACCTACCCACCCACCTCTCTCTCTCTCTCTCTCTCTCTCTCTCTCTCTCTCTCTCTCTATCTATCTTTCCGTCTTGTCTTTTGGTTGTGCAATGGAAAACCAACCCAATGTAAACCCCACCGCTAACCAAACTGGATGCTTGTGTAGATCTATTATATGAAAAAGATCAATCTTTCAACTAGATCAGTTTCTCTTTGACATTGTTGCGCATGCTCAGTTTTATGTCTTTAATCTGTCACCCTCACACTGTTTAGCTCTAAATCTATTGTTGATGTGAAACTGCTGGCTCTGCAGCACTAACTGGATGCACTTCTTACCCTGGACCCCCCGGGACGCCCCGATCTGCCTTGGGTGCTCACAACAATGAGATGAGTCAGTCAAAATGGGAATTAAGTTCTGTATTTTTTATAAATTGAACCAAGTTGTAAGACTTCAGTGTCTCCCGGAGAGAGAATATTCGTATAACAAGTTTTTCTCCATACTGGTGCTCGGATTTCACATGGAGGAGGATTACTTTTCTTCAAACATGAGTGCCCTTGTCATATTTTGCCTAGTCTACAGTATTCTGGGCCAATTCCCTCCCTGTCTCTCGTGTATGTTCTCCCCATGTGTTTTGTGAGGACTTGGGGATTGGGGAAAAAGGTTAAGTAAGTGTATAAAAACTTTATGCTCCTTTGGGTTTGCAGGTTCCCAAGCGGAGCGCTCAGATGAATGGGTAGCAGCCCTTTAACTGCACTAAATTGTTCATGGAGCTACTTCATTTTTTTGTGCCACTGTATCATTTGTGTCCGTGCTGGTAAGGGCAAATTCTAAAAATCCTTATGTGTTCGTCTTCACACCATAATGTTTAGTCTTAAATGAAATCGTATTGAGATAAATCATATGTAAATATATTGTGATGCACAATGATGCCGTCTAATCTATAATAGCAAGCACATCATTGCAGAAATTTATACAACAAAAAGGCTGTTAAATATTGTGAGGCAATATGATTAAACATCCCAATTTACGTTATCCCTTATGCAATTAACCAACTGGGCTTCAGTTGAATCAAACGTCTGTCTTAATCTGATTCATTTTACTATGTGCATGCATGTAAACAGTGTAAAGCTGGAAGTCATTTCTTTCTTTAATTACATTTGAAACTGTGATGTTTATTTAAGTTGTTAATTAATGTAGAAACTTTACACCAAAATATTTATATCCAGATATATATATAAAGTAATGAAGATATGAATACATCAGAGAAGAAGACTTTGGCCATACTGCCATTTTTATTATATATTTCTCGTCACCAACAGTGGCTTTGCTGACGTCAGCAGCCATTTTTGATGACGTGAGAATATTGGATCATAAGAACTAAAATGCTTTGGCCTATTTCTTCCAAATAATCTCATGCAGGGACAGGGAGTGGATTAGGTTGCAGCTGAACTGCAGTGAAATGCAGTTCAGCTGACGGAGAACAAGCTGTAAGTTTGGTGGTGAGCGTGATTCATTGGACTGTTGACCTTCCTTTAAGGGGGATGATGAACAACCTGGTAGCAGACCCCGGCCCCGGGCCCGCTCCCCCTCTCAGCTGTCTGCAGCTTCACCTTCAGCTCACATTCAATCACTCTGGCAGCAATCGGCTGATAAATGCCCACCATATGGCTACCTTCCTCACCTCTTGCTCCATCCTGAAAAACAAACAACAAAATGTCACAGCTACTGCAATGGTGCCACCCAGTTCTCCCATAAGCATCATATTCCTTCCAATTTGCCTCACTTGCACATAAAAGCCTGCATTACTGCAGCTAATGGAGGAAATGACGGACACATTGGTGCTCTGTTGATCTTGCTAAAGCACATTGGCTTGAAAATGCAATATTAGTCGTATATTTAAAAAGTGTTTATGTTGCTGTGAGACTGACCGTTGAGCGGCCCGACCAAGCAAGGAGGCAGAGGCAGAACGTCCAAAAATATAACCCGACGTGGGCATTTATTAAATGATCACACATAATGACACAGCCTCAATGAGTGGTTCCCGTGCCCACTCTGCGGCCACCAGCAGCTCACACAGACTGACCCTCAGCACAACAAGAAACGGNTGTGCACAAAGTTCACATTGCCTCAATCCTGCTGCTGTTCACGCGAGCCCAGCCTGCAGCCACCAGGATCTCACACACCCCACCACTCTCCCAGCACTACAAGAAACAGCACTTAAATATACAGACCAATTAGACACAGGTGAGGGGGGAGGAGACAACCCAGGGCCCCAGGTGCACACAATCATCAGCCACAGACATTCAACATATTATTTGCACCCTGATTACCCTCAACCGCTGTCACCCTTATACCAGCATCCAGACGACATTTCAATAAATACGGTTTATGTAATACATTATGTGCAAATACCAATCCAATGTTAACTGTCCTGTGCAATCCCACTAATAAAGTGCAATATTACCCGGCCCAAAGCCGTCAGTCCATAGTGGCGAAGTGACCTTCGTCACAGTTGCATAAAGCAGGATTGAGAATACCTTTTATTGACCTGATGAACCTCCACAACCCACCTATAGTCAAGCACGACTGTTTTCCTTATCAAGACATGCATGCAAGAACGCTCCAGGGCCTTACCTGTGAACGAGGCTATATGTCTTTGTCTTTTATACAAGAGGTCTGTATTGGCCTGCAGAGGCTTTCTCTTAAACCAAGTAGAACATAGTGAGGATTGCTGTTGGCATGTCTGGAGAAACAAGGAGAGGCAGTTATTATAAGTCTTGATGCATTTCTGCCCAGCCTTAGGGATGTTGCCTATGCAGGAGTTGGCTCAAGGGTTTTTTGCAATATTCATCAGCACACACCTCACGTTTAGAGTACAGAATAATTTCAAAATGACAGGTGAGCCTGCACTGTGAGAAGCTGTGACAAGAAGTTCACAGAGAATGGAGAAATAGAAATAGTATAAAACATGGGGGCTTGATGTAGAATCTGACTTTTGATTTCATTCCCAGCAGCCACCCTCTGTTTCTGTTCTGTGGTCCACCTGACTGTGGTAAAGCGGTGTGTTGCTGCTGTAATGAGACCACCCTGTGAGCAATTAGCTTTCTTAGGTTTCCTTGGAAACACACATTAATTGTTATGCCCTAGTATGAGCACATTATTCAGCAATGCTATGGAACATTTTAATGTTGCTATTTAAATGCAAATGTTGACTTAATGACCCCAATTGAATTACAATGAATAGTTTCAACTCCAATGTTTTTAAGCCCTTCCATGCTCATGGAAACATTGAAGTTGTTTCAGCATTGCAACATGGTCACACATTTCAGTAGAAAAACAAAGACCAAAATAGCGTTGTGTGTATTGTGAGGGACACTCTTGTATTATTCAGTGTCATAAATAGATGTATTCCTTTTGTGAATCGTTTGTGGAATTAGTGTCACAATAATATTGTTATGAAGTGATTCCCACATACCATCAATAATTGGGGAAAGCATTAAAAGAAAATAGTGTTGAATGGCTCTGCCCTGAAAGAAATTGATAATCTCTCCGATGTGTGGCGTCATGGTGGGCCCCCAGCACATGCCCTCTGTAACCTTGGCCAATCCTCCAATTCCTGCAGGGCATGCCGGTCAGAGTGGGTTGTAATACGACTAATCAGACGCTTTAACTTTTATGTAAATTGCCCTGGCTTATGAATCTTTAAAGAGGTGATGTCAAAGACAAAATTGGGCGTGATGAGGGTAGGTGAGTGAGCTGTCGGAGATGCGAGCTCTAAATCTGATTACCTATTGTTGCATTGGAAATACTTTTTCTAACACTAATTAAGTCATATAATTAGTCATTGGCCAAACTAGCAATGGATATATCCGAAGATTGTTTGCATTAATTTGACAGGCTTTTTTCTCCGCCCATGACATTTACATAAGGAAAAGCTGCATACATATTTTGCACTCATCCATTCGTGCTAAATGACCCTGTTCAAAGGTAAAGGAAAAGAGTTATTGCCGTGCCTTCGGGTGTGATGAAGCAACATCTATATAAAGACAATAGCAGATTAACAGTGACATACAGATTAACAGTGTTGCTCAACTGAGCTAACCGTAATTACTGACCTCCATTCCACGCTACCCAAGGCTCCTTTTTGAGCATCTCACACACATTGTTCCGTTGTTGCCGCTCCAGAATAATTTCATAATTCAGGTCAACAAGAAGCCTCGGGCACAAAGTCTTCCTGTCTTTCATAACTTAATTTGTGAGGAATAATGGCTCAGATGTACAACAAGGCCAAAGTGATTCACAAGTTTGGGCAAAATGTATCATCTACAAGGACTGGGCTCCCAAACTGAGTAATTAGCGTCACGGTTACTATTTGTCAAGCACAATAACTACTATATATGAATTTTCCCTGGTGGCATTGTTCCGAAGATTAATAGACACCCTTAAGTTGTCACATACAAGGACAGATCTTTTTCAGGTACCCTATAAAAGAAACAAAAAAAAGCAGTGCATATTTTAACGTTTTCACAAAGCTGGAACTATTAGTTTATAACGTCGATTGACAGGAAAATATATTTGAAAATTCGATTTTTCAAATTCATTTTAATTATATGACCTACCCCACCTTTAAGAGGCATGTTCATCCAATCCCCTATTCAGCTCTGTCTTTTAAAAACGACATATCATTTGAATTAATATTTATATTTTACAAATCTCCTACATAGCTAGATGTATGTATTACATTCTATATAGACGCATACATAATGTACACCCACATAAATAAATAAAAATGTATCCCCCTTGAATATCAGTGTCTTTGCACAGCTAAAGCACTTGGTTCAGGTCTGGTATATAATACATAATCAGGGCCCAACAATAGATCGCCTGCTGGCCTGGGACAAATAAAATGCAACATTATACTAGTACATCAACTGACTTGCCCAATTGGACAAATAAACACATAGTTTTTTCTCTAAATCGTTATGAATTAGTTTGCAATAGTTCTTTCACAATGTCCATGGTCAATCCCACTTTCCACTTGAAGTGTTTTTCTCCTTGTAAAACCCTCTACATAAAATATATTTGAAGCCTTTCAGTAAAATAGACAGATTGAAAGCCTCACATTCAACTAAAGATTACCCCTTGCACTAAATGTGTCCATGCTGACTGTGACTACTATTAATGAGACGTTAGAGGAGGCTGTCTCACAAAGTTATTTGATCGTCAGTTGGAGACCCCTAACACTTAAACATCATTTTGCCTGGAGCAGAAGAAGACACTAAAAACAAATCTAAATCAATCCTCAGTTATTATGTCAAAGAACATTTAATGTGACCAGAGCATAAAGAACGATTCATATGTTGTCTTTAAGGCCCCATAAAAGGTAATGATTTTCGCCTCTAAAAGGCTTTATAACTTTTCTTTTAAAAAAAAAAATGAAATTAAGTAGAAGTTAATGGTTCAGAGCTGCAGTTTAGACAACAATATTGTAAACCAGCAAACAATCTCTGCGTCCCTGAAGACAATGCTTTGTTTTTCATCAGGGGTGCTCAGAGCCATTTGGCAATTTAAACATAAGATTTAGCTTATTCTGCTTTTTTTACAATACGCTTGTAATACTTTTATTTTTGCCTCTGTCTTTCCATTTTACAACTTCCTTTCTCATTTCTGCTTTTGGGAGTTTGTCAGAGATATCTTTTTTTTTCTAAATGGCGACCGAAAACGAAGTTTCCATTTATAGTGTTCTTCTGTCTTTCCCCGTCTTCTTCTTGGGGTTTGTAATTGGGACATGATTGGATTAAGAGAGGAAATGCAGGGACAGCGAGAGACTGTTGCATAATCCACTTTTAGACTCCACTGTCTGTGATCCTCGGACATTTATTTTGCATTAAAAGTGCTTGTGTAATGACAACTGAACGTAATTGTCTCGCTCTTTGACATGAAGGATGTCAGTATAATTATTTTATCCCCAGTTAAAAACACATAATGTATATTTTAGATTTGGTATTGCTGCCCTTTGTTGTTGTAATGTAATTTCTCAAAGCCACTGGCTGTCAAAGATTGTTTGAGACTGAAGCTCTTACTGTAAATGTTTGTGTGATCAACTCATCGATGGATATACTGATGCAGCATCATTACGGCAATTAGCAGTAGTTTTTTCATCACATAGAATAAGAATTGTTCTTGAAAAGGGAAAAAACAACATGAAAACCGCAGAAACTAGATGAGAGGCACTCTTTTTCTCAGCTTTCATGGGTTACAACGAAAGAGTGGAGCGGAAGCGAGCGAGAGAAGTGGGAAACAATCTGAAGATGAAGGTTTATCCGCGCATTTCAAAGGGACTTCACTCCATGTTGGAGACATCGCGACTGATCTTGCAGAACAAAGGCAGAATGAAAATAACCAGCTCTGCGCTTCAGCCCAACGTATTTTAAGAAATCAGCAGAACACAGAGGCCAGTGTAAATCTCTCCGTGAAGCCAGCAATTATATTCTGTATCAAAACAGAATGTGAGGTCAGATGTTTTGCTGCTCACGCTTTGATTGTTTTCCTTATTGCATTATCGCACAGCCTGGATAACACTGACACTGACTGGTGAAACAACCCTCTGTCAAAACCTATTCACTCACTTCAAATTCATTCCTGTCTCTTTTCTCTTCAGCTGAATAGAAGTTTGAATCCAAAATGAGGCGCTTTCCAATTTAGACCACTCTCTTCACGGAAAGTGAGGTCATTCGAACAAAAATGAATAACCAAGAAGATTGTCTATCTGATTAAACACACTCCTATGGGGATGCACATTTCCTGAAAAAAATGCAGTGCTATCCTAATCGGAAGTAATGAGAACATGCCCAACAAGGTTTTAATGCACTGGGATAAATGTATTATTTGGTAAAACAGATCCGTGTGGGGGAGAACAAAATGTCCCCAAATATATGCAGTAAATAACAACTGCGCTATGACTAAATTAGAGGTAAATATGATCTGATTTATGTGGTGCTCTGAATACAATTTTCGGTTTAGCTTCCCAATAGATTCAAGAGGAATTTTTAGTGTCCTCTTTGCCTGCAGCTAACAGGTTAGTTTAACATGCAAATGCAACCTTAATGGAAACATAACTCATCCTCTTACAAACTAACAAGTAGTTCACATACATCTAAATACACTCTGACATTCATTTATTTTAGTTGCATTAGGAAAGAAAGTTTTTGCTTTGTGTAAAACTCAACCTGCTTCATTTCCCAGCTTCCCCTTTGGCACTCCTGGAGAACTTTTAGAACAGGCGTGATTGTAGATTGGGATTTGATGTGTAAGTGGAAAGCGATAAGAAAGTAACAGCAGGGGAGTTGTTCAAAGCACTTTCTCTGCTGCATGTGCATCATGTCATAGTGGTCGAGGGGTGCCACCATTGCTGTAGAAATGCTTTTTGTTGTTGTGTTTCTTCTCCTTAGATCAGGCATTTTCAAAGTCTTAGATTTAGATCCTCCCCTCAGACCAAGCACAGAAAAATACTCCCTAAGCGTACTTGCAGTATATCTCTATTCTTGGATAGGATCGTGATTTCAATATTTGAATTTTACAATTGAGCCAAGATGTCCCAGTATTGCCGTTTGACTACATCAAATACACGCAAAAAGATTTTTCTTAAAGTGGACCTATCATGTTATATTTGAATAATATAGTGTAGGACCAAACCTATATAAGGCATATTTATACTTTTTTATTTTTCAAAATAAACAAACTGTCTTTTCATGGGCTGATTCTGTGAGAACAGCACCATCTACAGGCCATGCATATGTACTACAGCATCTCCAGCGCTTTCGAACGGCAATAGGCGCATTCACACCAAGTACTTTTCCCACAAAGGTTCCTGAGAACTACGATTTAGTTGCGTTCACACCAAAAAGTCCCAGGAACTAAATTAGTTCTAGAGAACCTTTTTTACCCCCTTTTCAGTCCCTGCTAGAGAGCAGGGACTTTCGTGGGAGAAAAAGGTTCCTGTGTCTGATTGGCTGGGCGGAATGCAAACCACGCCCCAGTCAAACTCCCAAAAACTTCTGTGAAGCCGCCATTTTATTATCTTTGCATTGCATTATTATTAGCATTAGCCCAGCACAGAAACGCAGAGAGACTAACTTATGACAACACAAAATAAAACATGGGAGCGGTGGAGATGAGGAGGTGTCGGTGTTCTGGCCGTTTACTCGGAAGGCTTCAGTAGAAGCTGCTGGGAGTCCCAGCAGCTTCTACTGAAGCCAGTCCCCAACTCCAGGGACTTCTGGCCGGGGATTTTGGACGGCAGTATACGCCGTGAAGTTGTTTGCGGCCTGCCAGTAAACCCAAAGCAGAAGAAGAAGAAGTGACGTCAGCGGCTTCATTTGCCTAATCCACCCCCAGGAACTAATTTCCGGTGTGAACGCGATCTGTACTTAGTTCATGAGAACTAAAGAGTTCTCAGGAACCTTTGTGGGAAAAGTACTTGGTGTGAACGCGCCTAATGTCCGTGGCTGTCTCCTCCTGATTGGTGGAGTTGGCCCAATAGCCGTAGCGCGACTTCTGTGACGTCATAGAAGTGTTCAAATCTGGATCAGTCTGTATCAGATCCGTTGCAGCCCCTTTTTTAGAGATTTGGGTATGGAGGAAAATAAAGAGGGTTGTGTTTTCTGACACTTGGTGAGTTCCCTGGAACACCGGGGACACATATTCATGTATAAAAGACGTACAAAAGTGCATTTTGCATGATAGGTCACCTTTAAGGAAGGTTTTAGTTTTTTGCTCTAGGAAAGTGGGAGAAAAAGTCAAATTCCCCACTACTATACTAATAAAATATTTCTTAAATCGCACGCTTTTGGCCTATTCTATGTGATCTTCTTCTGATATGCAATGTAATAACTAATATAATATCTTTTCACTCACTGAGCCTCCCCTAGAACTGTTTGGAGCCCCTCAGCAGGGATTCGCCTCAAAAATCTCTGCCTTAAATGATTGTTCAATGCCAGTACAAAGTATTTGCTCCGCAGGGCCATATTTAGTGTGTGACTGAAGTTTCAGATGTGTGAATAAGGCTGTGGGTAAACAGAAATGTTATCTGCTGTGTAGGGTTACTGCCGGCTGTACAGATTCACCAGCTGTACGTCTGTACGAATAAGAAGATGACACTAATTAAAAATAATGAGCTGTTTTTGCCTGTCCAGCTATAGGGAAACATAAGTGATATGAGCCGATCATTCAGTTCACCGTATTATTGTTGTGTTTCCAAGCAATACATTACATATGACCCATATAGATTGATATCACATGTTTTTCTGCCTGTCTCCTGATCTCCGGATTATGTTTTTTGCATTTTAAATTAAGTAAACACATGTAATCTTAACCCCAATCTTTCCCTGTTGTTAATACTTTACTTAAAGATGTTTCTATGTTTCCTTAAATCTATTACAGCAAACCAATTATATTTAAATTAATTTTCTTTTTTTTGTTGTCATTTAGGTAATTAGATTTTTGACTGTCACTAGAAGTAACTGACTGCCGTTCAAGTAGAAGCCCTTGAACTGCATCGGTTGTGTTTATATTCTGAAAGTGTAATGGATCCACAGCCTCGTGTTGAATCACATGTTTTACAGACTTTTGTTTTCTCTATAAACTCTGGATGTGAAAACGGCTGCGTGACATATTCAGCATAAATACATTGCAGGTGTCAAAGCCATTCAAGCATGATGAAAGTTATCTAAAGCAACTGCACCATTAAATGTTCCCATGCACTTGTGGCAGACAAATGATACCGGCTTAAAAGCATTCTAAGTTTGTCGTCCAAATTGCCTGACATTGTCTGAATGCTCAACATAGTCCATAAACTGTGTTGCAATGTCAACAATGCATTAGAGTGAATAACGATCAAGGTGGAGAATTGGCGCGTGTGAAAAGATTCAGGCTTCAACTGACTGCAGTATATCACCTGCTGATTACGTGCCATATTTTCAAAAAGACAATTTATTTGAGTTTTTCTCTGCTCAGTCTGCTCTGCCAGATTCCAGCAGTTAATGTAGTACTGAAACTTTTTTTGGTAAAGAATTAAGACAAATGCATTTTCATTGCATTGAAAAAAGGCAGTTGTGAAAAGGAATGATTTTATTTTATTGTAAGAATAAAGGACAGTATCAGTAATTCTTCTTAAGCAGGATATTTTGTTGTACCTTGGGCTATATATGAATCCGGTTTTAACAATCAATTTACTGAGGCTGTTCTGACTCCATAACAGTTATCTGATCAATCTTAACATAGTTTGGAATTTTATATGTAGGTGCTTCGGGGTATTTTTGTTTAATACCCGCATCTGTCCTGGTTTTGGTCCCAGCTATGATTCTACTGCACAATTCAATAAACGTATCTTTCATAGAATATTCTATCCACTGACAGAGCAAACCCTTCGAATAAGAATGGTGCACTTGGGTTTGTTTGAACTAATTTAAACTAAATATGTGAGACATCTTTTCCTGAAGAAAAATAGAACTTGTCGTTATTTGTGTGAAAACTTTGTCAATACAAATGGATTGAGACAGTCTCAGTTGCCTTGCGCTCCCTTGTCAAAGGTTCAATTTGTATACCAATTATACAATATTTCACAAGAAAACATTAGAGGAAAGTCTGACAAATAAAACCATTTATTTATCTTTCTTTGGGAGATTCCACTGATTAATTCAAACAAAGCAATGCAAAATACTTCAAGGTGTTATAATAGTTGGTAGGTGTTGCTCACCAGTGAAATGAACAGTTGACTGAAATGTGTGTGATGGTAGACAGTTTTCTTGCTTTCTCATACATGTGGCTTAAGCAACATTTCCCATGATGGACAAACAGGACTCACAGAGATTAAATCATATTTAGATTCTGACTTTTGATTAATATTACATCCTCCTTTGTTAATACATACGCACACATTTATCTACAGTATTTGGAGGGATTTAATCATGTCAAACAAGGGAAAATAAGTGGAGCTTTGTTCTTGGCTATGATTTAATGATAGGCAGAGACTCCCAGTGTGGAATACTATTGAACTCTTAGTGGTCTTTGAGAAAGGGATAATGATTAACTAATCTGTGGATTTGTCCATTTTGCATAAACTTCGATCGGAACAATCACCATGTATTGACTTTGCATCACAGCTAGATAACCAATGGTGCATATCTATGCTGGTGCATGTCCATATTTGCTACATCTCTGCACTATTATAATTTAATTCAAATATACGTTGTTGCTTTAATCCCACACAACCCCCCCTCTATAAAACAAGAAAGGCCCATGCCTCCTGTCAATCTTATCGGCAGGGAGATGCGCCATCGGTGAACATTCATGTTAGTCGTAAAATAAAGAAGTGTTCATGCCCGAAGTGCCGAAGTTAATTGGGTGCATAGAATAAACTGGAGAAGCACATTCATGACGAGCCACAATAATCATGTTTTATGCTCAACACATTGCTTGTTATGACTTTGGATCAGCAGAGCGGCCTGCATTGAGTGATGACTTCTTTATAATGAGATGCAAAATGCAAATGAGGAACACAAGGAAAGCTATGGAATACATTACCAACTTCCAGATATCTGAGATGTTTATGTTGTCGTAAGTAATGAATTCTCCAATGGTGATATTTACATACACAAACAAATGAATGAGATGTATTGGGTCTTCAGGTTCTTCTGTTTCTGCCATATAACAATGTTAATAGTACAGTAGGGCTGTGACTGGCAGTCAGAGTTCTGCCGTTGTCCTCTGGGAAATGTTTTCTCCAACAAATGACTGATGTGCGTGAGGCAGAGTTACACCCGCTCTGAACACTGATTAGTTTGCTCCAGGCTCACTATTTATAAATAATGCTCTTTGTGCCAGTCGCTCTTCCTGGAGTGAAGTAACTTTGTTAGCGAGGGCGTGCAGAGGCCAAAGTTCAAAGGTCAAAAGCTAAACTACGTTTGCTTAGAAAAATATTAAAGGGGTCCTATTATGCTCATTTTCAGGTTTCATAATCGTATGTTGTGCCTCTACTGTGACGTGTTTACATGCTTTAGTGTTCAAAGAGGTCTTTATGTTTCTCATACGGCCTGTGCTGGTGCCAGTTTTCCAAACATTTGGTCTAACTATGCTGTAAAATGTATTATCTCTTCGATTTACACACGGCATCTATTGCACGTCTGTCCGTCCTGGGGGAGGGATTCCTCCTCTGTTGCTCTCCCTGAGGTTTCTCCCATGTTCCCTTTACACTGCGGGTTTTTCTTGTACGTTGTAGGGTCTAAGGACAGAGGGTGTCGTTTTCTCATACTGATATTCTGTACAAACTGTGCTGTTGTATTTGTTGTAAAGTGTCTTTATTGTGAAGTATTTTTATTGTATGTACAGAACTTTGGCTCGACATGAAATCGTTTTAAAAACGTGCTATATAAATAAAACTTGATTTGATTTGAAAGTCTGCTCTGATTGGTTGGCTGACCGGCTCTGTTATGATTGGTCATACGCTTAGTGACGTCCCACCCTTTAGGCCAGGGGTGGGGAACCTTTTTCCTCTCAAGGGCCATTTCAATTTTTACAACATCCTTCGAGGGCCGTACAAATTATAGAGGAAAAAGGTTCCCCACCCCTGGCCTAAAGGGTGGGACGTCACTAAGNAACCCATCCTAGTACCAGGAGTCTAGTACTAGGAGCAGTGGGCAGCTATTGTACAGCGCCCGGGGAGCAATGAGAGTGAGGGGGGAAAGGGGTTGTCCGGTGCCTTGCTCAAGGGCACCACGGCATGGCAGGAGGTGAACTGGGACCTCTCCAAGTAAAAGTCCACACTCCATTTTTAGGTCTGGTCGGGGACTTGAACCGGCGACCCTACGGCTCACAGTCCAATCCCCTACTGACTGAGCCACTGCATTTATACTGTAATTATTTTATATACGGAATCTCTTAAGAGACAGACAAGATGAGTGTTTCCACCTTATGGTTATGATATGCACAGCAATCCACAAAAAATAAAGCCCTAACGTCTGTTTTATTGTGATCAGTGAGCTGTGAACTGGGATCAATGACAGAAAGTAAAGACGTCAAGATTCTTTTCAGATGAGCCGACTGGATCAGAGCGGCTGTGCAGATCTTCGGGAAACTTCAGACTCGCCTCATTATGTTGTAAATAATCACAGCAGCAGCTAAAGCGGCAGTTTGAGTCCATGCGAGCTCTGCACATCACATCCTTTCATCTGGGGACTTCATATAGTCTCCTGCGATGATGAAGAGGAATACAAATATGACTTTTGGGTGCATATTGAGGTCTCTTTAGCTCAGCCGGTGGAGCCGTCTCTGCTCCTTCCATAAACATTATACCCAAATAAAAATGAGCTTAACGTGAATACTTAAAAGAAGGTGCACAATATGCTGCACAGTGATGTTGGAATAGACCCCAAAATGCTGCCTTTCAGACATTGTCACATCTTGCAAATCAGGAAAAAGGTCAAATAAATAACACCTAATTAACTGAAATAAATGAACATAATTGGTAAATGGTACTGTTTTTAAATTAGGTATAGGGGAGACAGAAGCCACCAGTAGAATGATTAAAGCCTTGAGTGTAAAGCCAAAACAATGTCGGCCAAAGTTGTGTCGTTTATTTCTAAATAAAAGGAAACAAGCATCCGTTTTAATCGAGAACATAACACTTTCATCAATAACTCTCTTTCTACTTGAAGTTAAAGTCAAATGTTCGATTGAGCCCACCTTTATTCTTTGATTTGCCCTTTGTTCCTTAAATGAAAGAGTTTTCCACTCACACCTACACTACTTGAACGGGGATTGTAGTGGACTGAAATGTTGCTTGTATACAGTCGAACCGAGGGGATGATTGCAGTCCATTGGGCAGTGATCGCTGGGGAACAGGAAGAATAAAACGGTCTCTCAGCTTCAATCCTTTAGTGCATCAAGTGGTTGTAGGTAATTGCACATCCAGGAGAAACGGGGCATCATGCGCATTTCATTGACAAGACGTTTTCCCCTACGTGTACAATCTATGTCCAGTATTCCACGGTTTCTGAAAAGCTATTTTCTCAATCAGCACGTTATAATGAGAAACGGTGCGCCACATACAAACAATATTTTCCACCCATGTTAAAACAGACAGGTTATTTCACCTTTTAGATTTCTGTTTTTTTTCCATTGGTTTGAAGTGGACGTGGCTGTGATGGAAATATTAAGATATATTTTTGAATCTCTCTTCCCATAAATCTGTTCCTCCACTTGAGCAAAATGAGTACAATATATCTTGTTTTTTTTATAGAGTGAAACATTAAAATATAATAAGTTGCCTCTGCTGTCCATCCAAAAAACATTGAATACATTACATTCTGCGTGATAAAAAAAAAGTGTTTAATAAAGTGATATGTACAAAAAAACCTCACTTTTGAGGAAAATGAGAGATGAGGAAACGTTTTTGCCATAAAAGTTATTGAAGAAAGGATAGCAGCTGCAGAGGAGATCTACATGGAATTAAGGAGTACAAATGTGTTGTTTGTACATTGTGTTTATGTTCGGTCAAGAAACAACAATCTTGTGCCATCTGTGCCACCCCCATTTGTCTTAACTGTAACATTACAAACATGTAACAAGTATGTTTTCCTGAGCTGCATAAGCTATAACATTTTCCATGAAGAGGCCATCTCACACAGGCAGACCTTCTTAAGAGCAGATATGCGTTTTTCCAGGGTCTAAAAAGACCAGAAAAGGGAGAGAAAAGTAATATTTTTAAGAATGATATGGGGTCAGTGTTCATAGTAAACAATGTTCTGCTGGAGAATACCTTTCCGACACCTCCGCTGTGAACCAGGTGCAGTTTTGTTTTTCCAATCCTATCATAAAAAGTAAGGCCATATTTGTATTTGGCGACAGCTTGCCTTCTGCCGCTGCTGCTTGGCAAGAGCCTCCGCCGCCTCAGCCCTCAGTGTGTGTGAGGCAACAACAGTCAAGAGTCAAAAAAGGCACTTGAAAATTAGACGCTCAAGTAGCAGGTAAAGGCAAAATAGTTGCACTGTGAAGTGAAGGATCAGAGTTGTGTTGAGCCACAGAAATCCCTCATGTAAAGAAAAAGAAAGAAAGGCATTCTGAAACAGATTGTAGGAGAAATCCGGAGAGCTTGAAGTGTTGCAATCCACAGAGATATAATATATCAAAATGAAAATAATATTCACATCTAGGTACTTATAAATACAAACACTGCTTTACATACAAGTTAAAGTGTGTATGGTGAAGAACACACATAAAAACACACAATCATGACAAGTGCCAGTCACCATAAATCATATTTACATCAACACATCAATGATTGTCTGTGACGTCCAGTAAGCGGCTGATATGCTGTACTTTTGCTGCAGTGTGAGCATGACTACGCTTACAGTAGCATCCTGACAATATCTTTGAGAGCTATGTCTTTTATAACTGTGTCACAGTCTCACACACAAATACACAAGACTTACAGATGTATAGAAATACAATAAATAACAGCTGAGCACATTTGAACTAAAAGTCCTCTTCCTTTTTCCAGACCCTCTGATGTGCCTGGCAATTCAAGCATTTATAACAATTTAATGGACTTGAAGGAGAAGTGCAAAATGTAGGCAGCTGAACATTTCAACAAAACTATTTCAAAAGGTACCATACTGTGAACATAGCTTTCAGAGAGTGAACAAGAGCCATTAAGCTAAAACAAAATCTTTTGAATTAAATCCATTATATTGTGTTTTATTAAACAGATTTTTTCGTTCCTACCCTCACCTATGGTCATGAAGGATGGGTCATGACCGAAAGAACGAGATCGCGGGTACAAGCGGCCGAGATGGGTTTTCTCCGCAGGGTGGCTGGCGTCTCCTTTAGGGATAAGGTGAGAAGTTCAGTCATCCGGGAGGGACTCGGAGTTGAACCGCTCCTCCTTGGCGTCGAAAGGAGCCAGTTGAGGTGGTTCGGGCACCTAGTAAGGATGCCACCTGGGCGCCTCCCTAGGGAGTTGTTCCAGGCACGTCCAGCTGGGAGGAGACCGAGGGGTAGACCTAGAACCAGGTGGAGGGATTATATCTCTTCGCTGGCCTGGGAGCACCTTGGGATCCCCCAGTCAGAGCTGGTTGATGTGGCCAGGGAAAGGAAAGTTTGGGGCTCTCTGCTGGAACTGCTACCCCCGCCCCCGCGACCCGACCACGGATAAGCGGGAGAAGATGGATGGATGGATGGATGGATGGATGTGTTACGAGAATGGCAATCAGCTCTTCACCTGTGTCCAGGCTACCTTCACTCCAACATCAAGACATGTAAAGTTTGTCCGGCAGCAGGTTGCCTGAGCATTTAATGAAACAAGGTCAGCCTGCGTTAAAACAAAGGAAATCAATAATTTAATGGGGCTAATACTCAGCCTGACAGAGGTTTCTGTAAAGGTAAACTTTGGAACAGGAGAATTAAAAAAAAACATTGATCTACTCTATTTATAGTAACTTTGATAGTTCAAAGACATTTTTCAAAAAACATAATGCACCAACGCTAATGAAGATCTGAAAAATTAAACCATTTTGGGAAAATAACTTCTAGGAAACGTTCTCAAGGTATCAGAGAAGTCATTAGGGTTCACCCATTTGGCTTTAGTTAAGTTAAGTTTCGTTAAATCAATAAAATATGTGTGTTTTTTTAACAAAATTTAGGAAAAAGTTGGGATATGTGTCTCTTAGAGGGAATCCCGAGGAGGTGGGAAAACTTGGTGATGATTATTGAAAACGTTTTTAATTCTGAGCACCCTTATGTCAAACTGTTGACTTCCGTTTCGTGAACAAAGTAACATCCATTGCTACAACTCTCTTTTTTGGATCTAAATCTATTTTATTTTCCAGTTTTGATATAAATCTACTTTATTCGCATATAGCTGACAGTCCACATCAATACCAGCTGTTGCTGTAAGATTAACTTCAAAGGTTTCATACATCTTCAAGCATCCCTTTTGTTTGTGAGAAGAAAACAAAAACAGACTGCTTACCCAACTGTGTTACCAGCAAGCGTCCGTCCACAGCATGCAGACCATGGAATGAATTCTTATCGGTAGTGTTCCCGTCTGGAGTCTACGCAGCACCGTCACTGTGTCTAGATGAAAGATGTGTTTTGATGAGGGCTGAATGAGAATTTAATGAAGCAAGATAGGAGTGTGCCTGCAGCTATGGACGCCTACTGATGTGGGATGTTTTAAGGGGATTCCTCCTTCTTTGCTTTAATGAGTTGAATAGCTTGTATGGGAGTCCCTGCGCATGTATTGCAAATGATTTTTCATCATGTGTTGTTCAAAGAGGTGCACTCTTGTGGAGTTGCTTGCGACCCTGACTTGAACTGCTTCACGGCCAGCATTTGACCTAAAATACTGCGTCACAGATAACAATAGTCTTAAAATGTCTTTGTCAGATAACACCATCACACCTTAGTGAAATCCCCCGATTCATCTGTGGTTGAAAAGCAAGCAGGACTCAAAGACACGCCTCAGGCAAAACACATTTGAAGTAAGGGACATTTAGCTTCTATTGCTACCCTTTGAAAATGGGACACCCCACTGTAAGTCTTGGTTCCTTACTGTATTTATTAGTTGTTTTATCATATCCTTGATGGTGTCAAACAGGAAAGAGCAAGGACACTCCTTCGGGGTGAATACTGTATGTGTTAGATGGAGTAATATCTTTTTCTAATGTGTTTTCCATTCACTTCCTCGCAGTCTTCTCAAACTAACCTCTTAATGTTTCTGTCAGTATAAAGGCATTCTCTGCAGTGTTCCAGTAACAGGTCTCCAAGAGGTCAATTAACAGTAATGAGGCAATAATGTGGTTTACTCCAAACCTAATTAGATTTTGTTTGGCCAATGGGCTTTTAGAAGTCCTATGTAAAAGGCGAAACTATGCATATAATTTACTGTGTGTTTCATTTAATTTCACTTGGACTTAAAGTGGTTCTCACAGAGGCAGCCGTTACACCCAGCCATCAAAGATACCATTGTGTTTCTTTTAAGTGTCCATCATCTTATTCCAGTTACTGTGAATGTTCACAAATCTATTTAGTCTATATGCTCTCTCATGTCTCTAACATCCAATAACTTGCCATCTCCTGATTTGTAACTTGCATCCAGAAAATAGTCAGACAGAAGGTTAATGCAGTGTTTAAAAAAAAAAAAGGCAGCTACACAAACCCAAACCGAGTGAGAGGGAGAAGCCCAGGAATATCCGGAATTAAGAAAAAATGTGAAAATCACTGTTATTACTCGAGATTAGGTCTAGCCGCGGAAGGAGACAAAGTCAAGAGCCCCGTTCTGGTGGTTTGATTCAAATAAATGAAGAGGTAGGCAGAAAAGTGGTGCTTTAATGCAAATTCGATCAGATGAAATATTACACACTCAAATCTTAATTGGCCTTTGAGGTCAATTGACTGGCTGCTGAGTCGAAACGTGGCAGGGGTGGTGTCCATATTTCACACGCCATTCCACCGCGCAGAGCTTATAAGTTATCACACGCGGGGAGAATAGCTTAGCTTCGACCCCATGGCCCGCAGAGGCGCCTTAACACAGGCTGCATCTGTCACGTAACACCCCAGGAATGAGGTCTTTTCGTGGCAATTTGTACCACAAAGACTCACACTAAGAGGCAATAACGGGGGACTTGCAGTTTCACAGAGAACATCAATAATAAAAGAGCAGATGAATATAGATATTTAACCAATTCAATCTGATGTTAATATCTCATTTTGAACTAATACCTAATGTAGGAAATGACATGGTTTGGGTTCACAGAGAACAGAATGAGAATTTACCCCAAAGTCTGCAGCTGAACTATTTCCTTTATTGTTGATTAGTTGCCTCTTAACTTCCTCCGAGTGATTCCCTCCTAACAGATGAAAGGACAATTTCCATGTTAAGTGGATTGCTTCCTCAATTGTGTCTACAGAGGCAGAATAACTAGATAGGCACGTGTGTGAGCGAGGGGCTTTTCGACAACTCAGATTTGATAAGGTTTTGCAGCAGTTTCCAACTATTGGATTTCTCTCACTCCTAATGTAATTCTTCCAACTATACTATGTTTAACACGGGTCCAGCGATTGCATTATTCTGACTACATTAGGAGATAAAAATAGATAACTGTAATCCATGTGCATTGTTTATTAAAATGCATATGTATGTTTTGGTTTGTTCGGAATATCCTCGGAAACCAAACAGATTGCTTGGCGCATCTGTGCATAATTTGATTCTTGTCATATCAAAACTTTTCAGATGAATACTGCATCCTCTCCATGGTGACAGGAAAATGAAGAATATCAATTTCTTTTTTCTTTTTTTCCTATTAAGTTTTTCCATCTGCTAAGTCAAAGTCAAAGTCATAAAAGTATTAACATTCCTGGATGTGACAAGTGAAGAAAATAGCTCTTAGTTTTGGCAGAGGTACAAAGGAGAGGAGAGGAACTAAAAGTGAGACGTCTGTAGCGTTAAGAAAGCCCCCCAGTTAATTCATAGTCCATGTTTTGTCTTTTTTCTACTCAAGAAGCCTTCTGTTGAGAACCGCTTTCCCTTCTTACAGAAACATAGCCATTTCTTTTCAAAAGTGGATTGTAGAGAACAAGTTTGGCCTTAATCTTTATCTTGGACTTCACGCCATTTCATCAGGATAAACTGATGCAAGTTACTATCCCCTCTCAAGCTCTTCCAAAGGCACGCTGTGTTTCCTTATCGCCCACTCTCGATCTGGTGAGAATAACTGTAATCCCAAATGTGTCACCCATATTCTATACAACTACCCCTGGGGCTGTAACGAACGGCACCAGCGTCCCAAATCCCATAGCAGATGTCAGGGGAAACAAACTATTCACTCATACTGACAGGTTTATCTTTCTCCATCCCAACCTGTCAAAAAAGCCAGTACTTCAGTGTTCCAGCATGAGTTGTTGTCTTATTCCTCTCCAAGTTAAATTTGTCACAATGATAAATGACGTGCATATGTACGAAGTTGAAATAAATTGCCTCGAGGAAGTGTGTCAGTGTCGCGAATGGACAGGATATGTATAGATACCCTGAATGAAAGTGGTATATGGTGTTTACATGGTGTTTCTTTCACAGCTTAAAGGGTCCCTATTGTGCTTTTGGAAAATGTCCAGTCCTGTAGTGTATGATATATATCGTTGGTCATGTAAATGGTCTGCAAAGGCTAAAATCACATTACTATGTAACACTTGGGTTTCTATTGGCTAGCAACAAATAGTACGTGATAGCCTAAAGCAGGGGTGGGGAACCTCCGGCCTCCGGGCCGTATACGGCCCGCGAGACCATTTGGTAAGGCCCTCGAGGTAATTTATAAACACACGCAAAAAAGAAAACAATTCAAGAAATCTAGACCGCAAAATAATTAAACAAGC
>NW_011354947.1:38557-58524 GCF_000735185.1 Notothenia coriiceps
CTAGACTCCTGGTACTAGGATGGGTTAAAAGCAGAGAACACATTTCACTGTGTGTGCTGTGTGCTCTGCATGTGTGACCATTAAAGAGGGTTTCATCCCTCCCAATATTAATTAATGAATTAATGCATGTTATTTTGATGTTATATAAAGACTCATCTAATATGCATTCAAACAAGGACAACTGACAGTATGCGATTTAATTAGAAACCATTTTGTCTGGGCTGTGATTTGCTGATGAGTCATTTACGACAGGACCAAGGCTGATGTTAAAATGCTATTCTAGAGCCATTAAGGGAACATTTTAAAGAGCTTTTTATCGCTTTGTTTTATTTCACAATGTGCTATTTGAATCCCAGCTGACATTTTTCTTGTAATTTACGAACATAACACATAATCTGGTCAGTCAGTGCTCATCTGTAATGTGTAATACTAAGTAATTGTAGTGTGTAATTTCAAGTCTTGAATATTCATGCTGCTATATAATTATGGCATCTGTTGGAAAAGGAGAATGATTTTAATGCCCCGATAAGCTAACAGAGGTTAGCAGGCGTAAACACTAATACACGCTGTTGCACGCAACAACAACACTTAATTTCACACTGTGCTGGTCCTTAACAAAGACTGATCTGCCATTATTTTACCTTTTGTGGCTGTTGATAAGACCCACATATTGTTGTTCCATGAAAAACAAGTCAATGGCTATTTTACTGGAAGAGGAACAATGGGATTCATCGAAGTGTGTTTTAGCTGATTGTAGATAAGTCATGCAATTTGAAAAGTAAGGATACATATAATAAGTTTACCCTTTTTTCTCTGACACAGTGTCTTGTATGCCTTGTATTTTAAAAGGGCTGACATACAAGAGCGCTCTTTGTGCTGTTAAGTCTCTCCCAATGAAAGCATCTTGTCAGTGAAATGAGAACAGGCCTTAATGGATATCCTTAATGAGTATCCTCTAAGCTTGACAGTACCAATTGTAGCATTCTTTTTAAATCAGATCAAGGAGAAAATGGTTTCTTCAGAGATCTGTCATCAGCTCCAATGATGAAGCAAAGCCTTTCAGCTGTCAATCCCATCCATTGTGCACAGCAAGCCTACCTTAGAATGATTTCAATATACATTATGTTTGGGAAAATGCAATGTACATTCCATTTAGTTGTACACCATGCAAGAGCGTGAATAGCAATCATAAAAAGAATACTAACATCTAGTTAGTACTGTGACTTCTTGATTCAGTTTTATGTAATTGGCTTTCTAGGTCCCAATAGCCTATTACAGTGCATAGACCTCTTTATATAGCAGGGCACTAAGTGGAGTACAAATCACAGTGGAATTTCTTCAAGTACTCTTCTAATGTTCATCAAGCTCAATAACTGCTGACACTTAAACAAGAAATATAACAAAGATCTCCATGATGATGTCTTACTAATAAGAAATGCAATATCTCGCAGAGTACTGCGGTTCAGAGAAGGAATGCTGGAAAAGTACTGTTAAGAAGTACATTTTAGAAATATATGAAAGTATAGCCAAGCCTAATGATTAATGGAAGGATCTTTCTTGTTCTTTAGATCTGCTCACAAATTTAAAAATGTGTTATAACTGTTTGTTTTTATACTCTCTAAAATGAACGACTTTAGCACCAATATTTTTGGAATATGCAAGCATTAAGATATAATATTATTGAGATGTATTTGTTACCGTTTTACAAATTCTAATAGAAAATTTGATGGTTTATTTTATGTAGCCTTCGTGCTTTAGCTTGCTAATCATCGTTACAAGCATGTTGCTTACTTTGTCTGCTATTCGGTACTGCTGCTCAAAATATGGTTGTTGAGATCCTTGAGACTGAACTGAACAGTAAATTTTTGGGCTGTTACACCAAAACTATGAGCTTAAAGAGCCTAACAACCTGTGTATAGCTGCAGGGTTGGTGATTATTGTGTCACTGCAAAAGTTAAAGTTCACAATAATGCCTTTACATCCCCACAGCTATGTGACATTAGTCCAATGATATGGGTGTATTGTCATCAGGAAGCCAATTTAAGATCAAAGAATATTCCCCTTCTGCTTCTTGAAAAATATATTTTGGTGTTTTTTGAACAGATGTCTGATGTCTGAAATCTTTATAAGACACAACACCATTCTACTTTCAAATGAAGCACTTTCACATTTGTATGTCTTACCTCATCTACACACAAGGCAAGGGTATCATTACAGTAGTAGCCACCTTCAACATCAGGCCAGGTCGATAATATTTCTCGAAAACCATTATGGTTGTGTATACCCCTGGGGAAGGTCCTATGCTGGAGAAAATAGAAACAGGGGAATGACGGTATCAAGTGATCTAATCACTTCTGTAGCAAAAGCAGATAGTGAAAAGGGATTTCTTGTTCTTTCTGTGTCAGTATTCCAGATACACCATGGAACAAAGATAGCAATAATGAATTCCATGGCTTTTAAGAATTCTGAATTTTCATTTCGGAAAATTGTCGTTTGAGAGTGGCTGTAATTTGTGTCTTTGCACAAAATGATCTGCAAGTGCCTGCATACAGTACTAAGCATTGCACAGTTTGTGAGGAAGTAATCAAATTCCACTTATCTTCATCCTCATTATAATAAACAGACGTCACATATGGTTCTGGTAGACAATGGCCACAGATGGGTGATCAGTTGAAGTGTTCTGAAGGCCATGCTGTTCTTCCACCAATTGATATGGAGCTTGAGGCCCCCAGTGTAGAATGAGGACTGTAATCACAGATCCTTCAGAGCTGTAACTCAACACTAACTAACAATATCTTTGTACTTCCCACATTTTTGAGCCGAATGTGGCCACTTTGGCCACATTCGGACAAAATTGACATGCATCTAAAACAGGGCCCGCGAGACCATTTGATACGGCCCTCGAGGTAATTTATAAACACATGCAAAAAAGAAAAAAATGTAAGAAATCTAGACCGCAAAAAAAAAAGAGAATAAAGTAAACAGGTTAAAATACTATGACAGTAAAAAAAGTTGTTGGTAAACAAGAATACAGTTTGAAAGGGGAGTGATTTGTAAAATATCCATAAAGAAAAAGAAAATCTGCTTCCAGTTCTGTTTCATATGGGTGTTGAGAGATGCATACATAGATCTCCTCATTTTGCTCTCACACCAGATTGCTGCTTTTAACTTCAACGTTTAAAAAAAAAATCTTCCCGGGGGAGCATGCCCCCGGACCCCCCTAGAGGAGGTGAGGACCCCCCCCCACTACTTAAATCATGTCCACATGGATAGTAAACTAAATTGAACACATCTTGTGTCCATATCTTTCTGTTTTGGTGGTCATGCCACAACCGTGCACGTGCATGCATACGTGAGTCATGGTAAGATATCTGGATTAAGAGGTTGTCTTTTCTTTGCACAGCATGAAAGAAAGGCCAAACGAATGGGCTGTGATTTTAGTATTTTTAAGCAGAGGTCAATCATTTGTACGGCCCTCGGAGGATGTTGAAAAAATTGAAATGGCCCTTGAGAGGAAAAAGGTTCCCCACTCCTGATCTAAAACATCAGATTTGAATCATATTTGCATATTTCAACATTTTACTGACTTCTTTATTTTGTTTATCTTTGCCTTAATATATTTACATAGCTTTCACAATGCTTTAAAGGTGTCTTAAAGAGTTAAGGTCCATTACTCTAGATGTTGCTGGCTCTGAATGAATCACTTCGCTTCATAGCATCCCTTTCCATGCTAAAGTGCAAGGATTGCTGTGGCACGTATCATAAAATGCTCTTAAAGCAGCTTTCTCATCCTGTATAAGGAGAGGTATTAATGGCCATGTGAACCTTCGTATGATTAACATTAGCTATATGGACAGCAAGCATTAATCATACAATTTGACCATGTGGATTTGAAGAGAATCTCAGCACTCTGCTCAGAGAAGCCTGTGGAGGTCACTAATTGAAGTGGTTGGGGGGTCTGCAGAGAGTGTGATCCTCTTACCTGGATCCAAGTGATGTGTTGATGAATCCTGAAATATACCTTTCTGACATTCATCTGAGCGGGTTTTATATATATATATATATATATGTATAAGACTTTGATTCAGAAGGTCAGAATGTGGATACAACACCTTTCAATCCAGAGTTTATTAACACATGTTCTAATCCGAACCACCGCTTTTTCTGTGTCACATCAAGGGCAAAAAGCAATGTGTAGGTTGGGGACATTTATTGTTACATTATGTACAAACCACAAGTGATGGCTACTGCGTGTAAATCGATCGTGATTAATGTTCCTAAACTAATGTAAGCGCTGAATTAACAGCTTCCCTTCCTCAGAGAGACGTCGGAGCACAACATGGCTGAAGTGCTGACCACCTTGTTGCTAGGATTCTCAAATTGAAATGGAAAACATTTAGCTCTGTTCCCATTTTCCTTCTATATTTGCCTTGGTAGGCCTCCATGGAAACAGGGAAGAGAGCGTGTACACATGGTAACAAGGGAAATGGAGATTTTAAAGAACTGATAATAAATGACAAAAGGGTGATACTATTATTATCCAGCCCATGTATACCTAGGAAGTATCATATGTCTTCTTCGGACAATTACATACCTCCCATATAATGTCCACTGTCAACATTCAGTTTGATTGCAGCATACGGTTTGTGCCAGAGGTGTAGTGCTCCAATATTCAGGTACAGTACAAGACATATACCCATCCCTGTGCATAGGAAATAAAGCCATACATATTCATCGTGCAGATTAAAGCTGGAGGCAGTCCTGTTACAGTCTCTCATGTAATCTATGGAACTAACATTAGTTCACTGACTTTCTTCCAGGCAAGTAGTGTTTTGGTTGTCTGACCAAAACCATACTTAAAACACAGTTTATTTTTGCCATAACATTTTCCTCACCTTAACCATACTTTAGTTGCCATTCACAGATATTGTAGTGAGTAAGGTAAGATCCTTGTCATTAAACTAGAGCTTTGATAAATGATTTAATTCATGCTCTAACGCTGTATTGACTACAACTGAGTATACGTGCTTAAATATAGCAATAAAAACTCAATCATCAGTTCCCACTTTGGTACGGTCTGAATCTGCATTGGATTGCTGCCTGAAAGAGTTTTAGTTTGGATCCATATTCAACTGATGCCGTTTAAGTGCCACAGATATTAAGTTAAACATTGTCTGCATACAGTTTGACACCAATCTTGTCCAGTAAGCTCGGACACGAAACACTTGCCAGAACTTTCAGAATAAACCTCGCACAGAATTTCTGCTCCTCGTCTGGGAGTTGTGAAATAAACAGCTTTTAGTGCAACGAATGACGTCGTTAACCAAACCCAAAATCCTGTACCAATGCAGTATAACTATAAACATATTCCTAGGTTGTTTTATGTTCATTTGTGCGAATGATCTGATGGTATATCTGTCTTAGTACATGTTATAGCCATGTTTTCAAACCCTTGCCCCTATTTTCTTATTGCATTCCTATACTGTACTTTCTCCTACTTCAGTGTAAATAGTCCTTTTCAAATCTTCTATCAGCTTTAATGAGGGGATTTTAATTGAAAGGGCAGCTAAGCCCATGAAAGTAGTTGGAGGCATGGCACTTCCCTTGAAGCTAGTGACCTTGAATAACCTTCATAAAGTTCCCCAGTATGAAATAAGCTAATGTGGATTAATTCCTTTCTCACTGAAATGCCAATTAAATTAGGAATTAAATTTATTTCTTGCACAGATTGATGATCAGCGTTTTCATGATCCTCTGATTGGTCTCAACAGCTCTCCCATCACAACAATAAACCAGTATCATCTAGTTCAATGGCAAATAATTAAGGATTACAAATCCAGCAAGTCTGTGTTAATTAGGTCTTCAGCGACATCAGGATCAGCCTGATGAGGGGTTTCCGTCGTCTTTCAATAATGACCTGTGGCTTTCTGCAGCAGAGAAGGACAATAAATATGAGCGCATCAACTCTCAGCACTTATATCTGTGTTTATGGTTGATTGGTGCGATGCATACAATAACACAAAACCATACTTGGCTGACTACATGATGAGCATAAGAAAACATTATTATTTATGGAAATGTATCAACCCCAGTGTGGATTGTATCCTCTGTTCTGAGATATTTGTATGGGTCTTCTCTTACTGATGTAAAGCTATGGGGTATAATGACATTTCTATTAATACATGCACTTTATAACTTCCTATGTATTTGATATGTGCGTTTCATGGTTTTAAAGGGGACCTATCATGCAAAATGCACTTTTTTATGTCTTTTATACATAAATATGTGTCCCCGGTGTGTCGGGGAACTCCCGCAGCGTCAGAAAATAAAACCCTCTCTCTTGTCCTCTGTACCCAAATCTCTAAAAATGGAGGTACAACGGAGCTGATCCAGATTTGCGTCCGATGTGATGTAATATCGGCAATGCGTACCCACGGCACATCAGAAACGTTGCTATCAGAAACAATGCCCGACTGTTTTGGACGTAATATGGTCTTTGTTTACATTAGCAAGAATGCTAAGAGTCAGAGCTAACCTGTAGGCTACTGGAGAGAGCACATATCAAAACATATCATATACAGTGGGGCAAAAAAGTATTTAGTCAGCCACCAATTGTGCAAGTTCTCCCACTTAAAAAGATGAGAGAGGCCTGTAATTTTCATCCTAGGTAAACCACAACTATGAGAGACAGAATGAGAAAAGAAAATCCAGAAAATCACATTGTCTGATTTTTAAAGAATTTATTTGCAAATTATGGAGTAAAATAAGTATTTGGTCACCTACAAACAAACAAGATTTCTGTCTCTCACAGACCTGTAACTTCGTCTTTAAGAGCCTCCTCTGTCCTCCACTTGTTAACTGTATTAATGGCACCTTTTTGAACTCGTTATCAGTATAAAAGACTCCTGTCCACAACCTCAAACAGTCACACTCCAAACTCCACTATGGCCAAGACCAAAGAGCTGTCAAAGGACACCAGAAACAAAATTGTAGACCGGCACCAGGCTGGGAAGACTGAATCTGCAATAGGTAAGCAGCTTGGTGTGAAGAAATCAACTGTGGGAGCAATTATTAGAAAATGGAAGACATACAAGACCACTGATAATCTCCCTCGATCTGGGGCTCCAGGCAAGATCTCACCCCGTGGGGTCAAAATGATCACAAGAACGGTGAGCAAAAATCCCAGAACCACACGGGGGGACCTAGTCAATGACCTGCAGAGAGCTGGGACCAAAGTAACAAAGGCTACCATCAGTAACACACTACGCCGCCAGGGACTCAAATCCTGCAGTGCCAGACGTGTCCCCCTGCTTAAGCCAGTACATGTCCAGGCCCGTCTGAAGTTTGCTAGAGAGCATATGGTCAGATGAAACCAAATAGAAAATAGAACTTTTTGGTAAAAACTCAACTCGACGTGTTTGGAGGAGAAAGAATGCTGAGTTACATCCAAAGAACACCATACCTACTGTGAAACATGGGGTTTGGAGGAGAAAGAAATGCTGAGTTACATCCAAAGAACACCCATACCTTACTGGTAAACATGGGGGTGGAAACATCATGCTTTGGGGCTGTTTTTCTGCAAAGGGACCAGGACGACTGATCCGTGTAAAGGAAAGAATGAATGGGGCCATGTATCGTGAGATTTTGAGTGACAACCTCCTTCCATCAGCAAGGGCATTGAAGATGAAACGTGGCTGGGTCTTTCAGCATGACAATGATCCCAAACACACCGCCCGGGCAACGAAGGAGTGGCTTTGTAAGAAGCATTTCAAGGTCCTGGAGTGGCCTAGCCAGTCTCCAGATCTCAACCCCATAGAAAATCTTTGGAGGGAGTTGAAAGTCCGTGTTGCCCAGCGACAGCCCCAAAACATCACTGCTCTAGAGGAGATCTGCATGGAGGAATGGGCCAAAATACCAGCAACAGTGTGTGAAAACCTTGTGAAGAATCACAGAAAACGTTTGACCTCTGTCATTGCCAACAAAAGGTATATAACAAAGTATTGAGATGAACTTTTGTTATTGACCAAATACTTATTTTCCACCATAATTTGCAAATAAAAGTCTTTAAAAATCAGACAATGTGATTTTCTGGATTTTTCTTTCTCATTTTGTCTCTCATAGTTGAGGTATACCTAGGATGACAATTACAGGCCTCTCTCATCTTTTTAAGTGGGAGAACTTGCACAATTGGTGGCTGACTAAATACTTTTTTGCCCCACTGTACATGTTTTTTATACATTTCTATATATCTGACACACATAATATATGCCTAAAAATTGCATAATAGGAGACCTTTATTTCAATTCATAGTAGTTAAATCTACGTGGGTGAAACCTCTCTATATTGAGTCTTTCACTAAGGAACCTCAGCACATGTTTTCATGGAAGCTGTCAGGCTGAGAGGACCTTTCTCCTATTTCCGACGCAATTCCAAGAGAAAGCTTTGTTCTTGTAGCTGTGCTGGAGAGAAAGGGCGAGCGAAATGAATAATTGATGGCTCGAGATGGATGGATTCCCCTCTGTGGAAAGCCGGTCCAATTGTGTGTTGTATTACCTGGAATGAGGGGTCCGCTGTGCATTATATGCAACCCCACCATAAGCTTTTTTTTGCCACCTATCTCTGCAGTTTCAACTTTTTCCTTCTATTGTTAGTTCTTTTTGTTCTAACTATACTCTCTGAAGTCCACATTTCTCCTTTGAAAATGCCTGCACGCGGTTGATCATTAACTTAGCTAGGACTCCAGATAAATGGGTCCATAGTTAAAAACAAAAATGTGATGCTCATAAATAATGAATCGTACAACTCCTTCTTTCTGGCTACAGATTGTTATGCTGGTATACCAGTGTTCACTTTTACCAAACGTTTTCTTATAACAGCATTGAAATCATTTTTTTATTTAAAAAACAATAGTTATTGTAGGCAGCCTGTATTGACAAAATGAATGTAAAAAAAATGTAGCTTTTAAATTACCGAAAACATATTTGTTATCTTTTCAATCTTTTGACCAACATATCATTTGAATATTTTTCTTGTTCTTTTTTCATACAATTTGAAAAATGTGTGTATTGGAAGGAGGTACATCAATGCAATATATTTTTTACAGCACTTTTTAAAATATCTATTTTCAGTAACATCAGATAAGCACAAAAAAGTATTAAAAATCATCCCAGATAGCAACCGGGACAATAATAATATTAAAATTAAAATAAATAGCATGAAACAACTTTCAACTACATCAATCATTGTCAGTTGAATTGGATGATCTAATTGTAAAATGTACTCTTGAGTGATATTTTTCTCTCAGGTGGAAAAAAGGTCTCTAACCCTAACCCTGGTAGGAGGTTGGCAGGCATTCAGCAAAGTTGACACAACAATAACCCTTCAGATGAGTGACTTTGTTTCGCTCTGTCGCTCCACGGTGCGCCCACCGTTCAGGGCTGCACAGCGGCAGCACAATCGCTGGATCAACAGAAAGACGATTTGGCCCTGACCTGTTGCCTTGTCCCTTTGCTGGGAGTTGGATGAAGTGTACCATGACATTGGGAGAGGGTGTGAACGTTTAAGTGGCACCAGACACCTCCAGAGATGTGCCACATAGAAAATGTTGCACTTCTAAAGCCGCATGAAGCTATTTCAGAAGAGACGATTGAACCCGGGTCGGAGAGAGGTGAAAGAATAAGTGTGAGTGTGTGAAAACTAGTGAGGAGATTGTTATTGGCAAGGAGCAGTCATTTTACACTTTTATAACCGCAGTGAATAATAAATGAAATGCAACTGCAAAAATGTCTGGAGCGCAGCACAGCTTCATTCCCAGCATGATGTTCAATGACAGTTGGTGAGAGGACAACAGTGAAACTTTTTTCCCCGTCTGTTGAAAACACTAGAAGCCTTTTGGTCAGCAGAAAAAGAAATTACCCATTTCTCTCGTCGAACATTGTCACTTTCCTTTCTTTATTACACAACACTCAGCCACCATATTTTAAAAAGACAGGAAAAGATCCACTGCAATACAAAAACTGCTGAGGTCAGTTATCGCAACGGCGGCTTTTGAACTTAAGTACTAGTGTGAAATTTAACCAACCCCCTGCAAGATTAATTACCCGGTGAGAGAACCTTTTATGGCCGAGCTTTATCGCTGGGGATAGGTTCTACCTGCGTATCTTTTATTTCACTGCAAAGCATTATTGGTAAAGAGAGACTGTTGATCATATTCTCCTCCACTTATCCAATCATGGCCAATCCAAGAAAAGATCTGAGAAGCTCTGTGGAAATTGGAGATAGTTATCTGTCATCTCAGCCCAACAGGAGAGAGGCACTGAGTGATGTTGTCTTCTTGGATGTCCTCCACGGGGGAATAACTGGCCAGTTAGGTGTTTAGGTGCTGCAGTGAGGAGATGAATGCAAGCTTTATAGATACGCTCGCTCCTTTCAGTGCACTAAAACGTTGGTCATCCACAAGGTCATGCTGTTTTTTGTCATGTATTTTCATTTTAAGTCCCTTGATCCAATTTCAGAGCCTGGCTGATAGTGACCTGATATTATCGGGCCCGGTTGGGTAATCGTAGATAATATCAGTATCGTCATGTCATTTCACATTTACGACAAAATTAATTATTAAACCGTTAACTGTGGTATAATGTTTTATTAGCTTCATTTTGAGTATGTTCGACTTACATTAGATCTTCAATTTCCTTTTGATAGAACATTCCAATCTCAACGTCCTCTTGCTAGAGTTTATAGAGCGTAATGTACTTGGACGCTTAATGCTTAAGTCAATGTGGATGAGATCCCTAAAATGATTGAAATTTATAGCGGCTACCAAGCTCACTGATGTTGAAATAGATGTTAAAGTTCTCTCATCAATTATTATATCCAAGGTCAAAAATAACCCGACGATGATGAAATTACAATAGTATTCCCTGTAACTGTCAACTGGCACAAAGAAAAGTGTATTTAATGTCAAAAGCAGATATTGACCCTTTAACTGTTCTAATATTGTTAAATATTAATATCTGTATCTGCCTCTAGTATCGGTGGAGCCCATGCTAATGTGCATTTAACCAGCATGATAATGATAACCAGGTTAATGTGTTCAACAGGAACATGTAAGTAAGGTACTCTGCTCTCAAAGTGTAATTACAGCAACTATTCCAGTGGCAGAGAGAGTGAGATATTTGAAAAGCATCAAATGACTTATTCTCCTGCCTTTCTGTAGCACACTCTTGAAATATTCAATGAGATGCCAGATTTGATTCTGCTGAAAGCTGAGAGGTTAAAAACGATGAAACTAATCATGCCCCTGCCCCGATAATTGCCCAGTATTATCATATTACGCACCCCCCTTAGATAGATATTGATTCTCCCGACTAGAAGGATGCCAGTGGTTCAGATATCCCACCAACAGCAGCAAAAAAAGATGACTGCCTGTAGCTGCATAGCCGAAGTCATTTCAAGTCTTTAAAGTTAATACTTGGAAATATTTAATTAAAATCAACCATTAACATACGGCCCATGGCTCCAGAAAATAGAATCCAAAGCACAAATGGCAAAGCCGTAACTCAATCTGAAAAAGGGAGCTCTGTCAATAGGCATCAGGTAAGGTCAGGTACTTCACTATCTCCATCTGCATCTTCCAGCTGAGTTATGATCCCTCAATTATATTATAACATAAAAGATTTGCCCAGGTTGGGATAATTTAGTTGAATTAACTAAAGGGAGAATAAAGAATTCACATTATAGTTTAATCCCCTCTTACACAGTGGGGGGTCATTCAAATGTGGGCAGAGAGCCGGAGACAGCCAAAGATTCTTATCCTTGATGCTCAACCCCGCAGATTAGAATATGAAATGGATCCGGTGGTATCTGAAAGCAGTTCAGGGATCACTTATATCTAAAAGATGTTTGAGCTTTAGAAGTTGTCCATATATGGAAATGATTAATCAGAGCAATGAGTAGAATATCATTTTAAATTAATAATTTGTCATCTTTTTATGATTTGAGGCTATTCTTCCTTAGAGAACGAGTTTCATAAAGAACTTTAAAGACTTGCATGAATGTTCCCTTCTTACACAGTTAGCCTCTTCTTATTATATTTCCCGAGGCATTTTAAACTATTTACTGGAAACATGGACACACTGGACTTCATTTCAGCAGCAGGTAGCTAATGAGGAGCTGGCTATGGATAATACAGGCCTCCTAACGCATGGTCTTAATATACCAGGAAAATCTTCTCACAATTCAAAGCTGTTTTGTGTTTAAATGGGTGACCTTGAGTTTTCTGAAGATATTCAAAGCCTCAGTAAAGACTTGCTCTTTAAAAGACTATATGCAAAAGTCACAGCATCGTTAACAAAGCCTGGAAAGAGAAGTTATGTGTTTGGAGAAACAGCTTTTACTCATCCTGTGCTTCATTACCAGCCAGATAGTCTTCTTTACAACGCATGGACCAAATAAGATAACTCGGCTTATGTAACATCTGGGTCGCCTTGTATTATTTTTTCAAGCTGTGTTTGTCTCCAGTGAAAAAGAAATCCCCCTCTGCTATTTCATTTGACGTTCCAGATCCCCCGCAGAGAATTAAATCTACAGAAAGCCAACACTGTTAATGTATTCTGATAGAAAAACAAACAGAAGAAGATGTTCAGGTTCAATCTATGGTTATTCAGTCTTCTAATTATGAGTGTTTGTTTCAAATGTGTTTAATTCATGATGGATGATTCATTCAATGTTCCAGCAGATGAAAAAAGGGCTGTGTCTTTGTAAACAATTAAGGATTCCATCATAGTTCAACATGTTGCTTGTGAAATATTAGCTTTCTTATCAATACAAATGTGAAGTTGATTAATCTAGCTGTTTATTTTATCTCATATAACCATTTTAGTTTTTTCTCCCTAAAAGAATTGAAATGAAGCTCAGCGCAAGTTCAGTCATGAAGACCAATATCCTCTGTCTGTTACACGTCACTTCGATACTCTCTCCTCTCTCAATAAGTGATCGGGGGCGTTACTCCCCAGCTAGCCAATCACTTCCCCCCCATTCTCACAAGCCTATCATTGCACCCGCTAACCCCTTTAAATCTGCTCTTCCCTCTCCGTCAGCTGTCATTTCAGGTGGCAACGCGCAACCCTCCTCCTCCCATTCGCCTCCTGTCTCCTAATACAGGGCCAAGCTAAAACCTTCAGACCGGACCGAACTACTTATCACCACCACCAGTGTCTAGACCCCGGGGGGTTCATCGGAGCTGTTTTCCCCTCCTGAATGATTATCCTGCAAACCGGGGCCTAATCGCCAAACACCATTTCATTCACTTGTTATAATCTGTCTATCACTATTTCATATTAATATGTGTCCCGGTAATAAACATGTATTTCATACATCACGTCTCTCCTGATTGAAATAGTTTTAGATAGAACTTCTCAAATATACTTGTAACTTCCTTCAACATGTTAAACACTTAATCTGCGTATTAACAAATTACACAGCCACTGTTTTCACTGTTTAGTTCAGTGTGAACTAATACAAATGGGAATTTCAGACAGAAATATAAAAATAAAATTCTCTGTTGTTATATATCCTGATAATTATTCATAGTCTCATTTGTTAATTAGACCTGTCGATGGATTAAGGCAGGCAGGGCTATTCAATTAGTTTGGAATGGGGGCCGGTAGATGAAAATGATCCATAGCAAGGGGCTGGGAAAAAGATGGCTTGAAATATGAGCAAGCTTCAGATACAGTAAATACTACAGCAGCATATGAAGTGCATATATTGTATTTAATTAAATCAAACAACATAGCCCCAAGGCCTTTATAGATCTAAATGGCAAGTTCAGAACTCAGTAGGCCTACATGTGAAGCTGATTTTACCATCAACATCATTTCATTGGATTTAATTTAGGTGAAATTATCTAATCATTCACGCAGAGATGCAATACATGACAGGAGTTGTCACTACAGTAGCTAGTAGGTGGGTTCGAAATCCGAGCCCGCTGAAGTTTTCAGGCAATGTCTTCCCCTCTATCTCTCAATGTAACACCCTCTCTGGAATAAAGGCACAAAGTAGATTACTTTTCAACATTATTGAATAGCCCTGGATTGAGGTGTTGCATTTAATTCAATAGAATATGTATGCACTCGCACATAAAATACTGTCCTTCACAGGTGTTATAAAGATAATTTCCCCATTTTCATTTGTCTTTTGCTTTCATACCACAGTTCACCGTCTGATTTAATCATCCATGATGAGACGTGCCATTTTTTTCTATTGGTTTCATTACAAGCAGTGGAAACAAACAAATGAAGGCCATCATGCCCGTTCTGTGCTGAACATTTCATTTACGTGTGACATTGTGTGTTCTATTACTGTACCTCTTTGTTCTCGCCTATGGGACAGAGTGCTCTATTTTATTCTCTATAAAGCACCGTTTGACTTGGGAACAAAATGCTGCTGAATTATTTGTACTTTAATAACAATGGTACAAATAATAAAATTAGAAAACTAGTGCATAATGATGATGTATTGCATGAATGAATGCAGGATGTGTAATGACTTCCTGTTGCTCACCTTTTAAAAAAGACCAAGTCACTATTACTTTGTATCATCATTTAGAAGTGTAACTCAAACTTATTACATTCATTAAATGTTGTGCAACACATTTAGCTGGATTCTAGTTACATAAAAGTTCACTTCAGACCCACGAATTCTCTCCATCTTTTTGAAAGCAGAACTGCACCCATTCTCAAAGTAGCTATATGAAGCTATAAAATGTATTTCATTATGTTTAGGTGATCTGTAGTTCAGGCATGGTATCTGCAATACAGCAATACTGTGGAAAGACCATTCGTTTTACGAGTTCTCGAAGTTCCTCAAAAGCAAACAGTGGATCTAAGTTGGGATCAAGGGCTTTGAGGTCGGCTGATCAGCTGCGGCCCGTAGTCCCAAAAACCAAGAAAAACACCAGGGGAGACCGAGCCTTCTCAGCGGTAGCCCCCAGGCTCTGGAACGACCTGCCCCCCCCCCATGTCAAATTGTCGCCCACTCTTCAAACTTTTAAGTCCCGCCTGAAGACCCACCTCTTTTCCCTCGCTTTCGAGTCAGTTTGAGCTATGTTTTATCGATTTGTATGTGCCTTTTATCTATTATTGTAATATTATATTTTATTATAATGTTATGTTTGCTGTGAAGCACTTCGGTAAACCCTCTGTTTTTAACATGTGCTATGGAAATAAAGTGGATTGGATCATTTTTCAATCTTTCTAGTCAGCATCTGACTTGCCTTTGGGCTCTTCTGAATTGGTCTTGTGTTATTCAAAATGAATTCATACTTGAGTTTGTGTAGGTGTTCAACACTTCAGATGATGATGTTGGTTGTGTTTAGAATTTAAACCTTATACGAGTCACTAATATCCATCGCAATATCAGGGTTACCATGTATGCTACCTTACAATGCTCACGAATGCAAAGGAAAAAGCGGCCTATCATAGTCCCTCGACAATATTTCAAAACATGAAAGGATGGTACTTTACCATTTGCAGGTGGCTTTACCCCCCTTATGGGCCAAAGTCTTATAATCCAGCTTTATAAAGTATGCTGAGGTTGTTTCTACCTCAGTATGGCCTTCTTAGATCATAGTGGTTGTATATCCATCTTGTACCTGTTATGAATTCCCTACACAGAACGAAAAAATACATTCAGCAAGTAGAAGATAGTCACAATCCATCAATCCCCTACAAGTGACTGCTATATCTCTTACTAGTGTGTCCACTTAAAGCGCCCCCTCCCCTCTGTAGCCCATCCTATTTCAGCGGTCTGGCCCTTGGGATGTCAGAGTTGATCCATAGACCTGAACAATACATTTTTAGCTAGCCTGTGCATGTTCCAGCTCTTTTGATCTTCACCATGGGAGTCGTCTCTAACAGCACACAGGCATTCAGAGAAAATGAGGGGGGACCCAATAAGACCAGTCTCCAGTTGAGAACGCTTGGGGTCTGTTGACAAGTCAGGGCTCCTTCCTTGTCTCTCAGCAACCCTTGAAATATTTATCACCACAACTTATCGCCCCTTGATCAATTATACACCTGCCTTGGGCTCGCAATGAATTATTAACATGCTCCTGATAAGCATCTCACCCATTGATTTTTGTCACTCCTTTGAGATGGATATACTGGAAGGGGTTTTCTCTCGCTCTTTCTCCTGACATTTGGCCAATCACTTAGAAAAGCCAACCACAGCTGACACTTCAGACTTACACAGCAATTCATCGGAAAAAGGAACAGGCCATACAAAACATCATTGTTGATTTACTGTACGCAATGATGTTGTTAGTTATTAATAATCTCTAGAATGCAATAAATGACCATTCGTCCTTTTAACTGATCTAATCATTTGGTGCGTTAACCAAAGGGAAACATGCGCAATAATTTTACTAGAAGAAACAATGACATTTGCCACTAAAGTATTTCCAGAAGATAGAGACTGGTAGCTTAAGACATCATGAATCAGAATTTAAAGGCACTGAACACCAAGGTTTCATTTCTCATCAAGCTAAAAAAACGTGAAGCTTGAAACTACTGTAGCAGCATTCTTAAATATTTCTGTAGTTTTTCGACGTTATATACTGTAAAGCTGCGAGTTCAATCACAAACTTTCTTTTGTAAAGTCATACCCACTGCAAACAACACAGAGCTCAAGATGAATTATTCAATTTCTCCATTTCCTTTTGGAAGAACACCCCCCTCGGCCATTCTTAATGGTTCCTTCCAGTGCCAAGGCTAACATATGCTGGGTGCCACTAAGAGTTGAAGAGAGAAATTGAAATGTTACTTTCTTCATAGTCACGGCTCCTAGTTTTCAACGGACTTACCCTGCCAGGGGAAGATTGATTGCTGGGGAGATTGAGTTTGAATGTCAGTTTTCACCCTGGATAAGGCACTCAAGATTACTTTTCAAAACGATGCGTAGATGCTTTCAGATTTGGCGACAGAAACGTTGGAAAGAGACCAGTACATTTTTACATTTTTGTAAATGTTCCTCCTCCTTCAAGTATGTAACATCTCAAAGAGAATTTAAATGTTAAATACATTCAACAGTTTGTGCGTTTGTTTAGTAAATACAAGCTTAGAGACACACTGAGGTATTCTGCTGTCATAGCTTTAAAATCTCTAAACCAGAGCTATTCTCTTTTTTCTTAAAATACGCACAACTGTTTTTCTTCTGCATTCTGCTTGCGTACATTTCTCTTTCTCCAGTCCAACGGCATCAACGAAACAAGTCGGTGGAATTCCTGAATGTGTTCAGACGACTGTAGAATATGTCAACACTAGTCCACAAGGCATATTAAACAGATCAAAGACTAAGAGATTAATAGCTATGCCCAGATGAAAAACAGGGTAATTAATGAGAGGCTTAACAGCAAATTAAATAGATGGCAATGCAATTATGGAGGTGAGTGTTGATCAATAACCTTGACTAGCAGCCTCTGGGATGCTGCATCATGCAACAGAACATAACTTATTTGGTCTATCAGCAGAGAAACATCCCTAGATGAAAAGCAGGGTGTGTTTGCGTTACAGATAGATTTTTTGGGGCAAAAGACATCCAATACACCGGAATTAAATGTAGACTCCAGACTGGAAATAGGCAATCAAGTGGTTCATGCATTAATTTATCATTGATTAGCCCCCTCATTGGTATTTATATTCCCAGTGAGATCAGGCGTGTTGGCCTCATGACCCCTTAGAAAGGATCATTACACTGGTTAATGAGAAGTTGTTCTTAATTTGCATTCAACAGTAGTAACTGAGCCTAATTGGTCGCAAAATATCATTTCAAAAAGGGTGTCATTTAAAGTTTTTACCACCAACCTCAATACTGTCTACGTATAGCATTTTAAGGGTCTAAATCTAACCCGATCAAGTATTTTAAGAACACATATATCCTGTAACCTCATTATAGCTAATAACCTCCTCATATAAAACCTCAGTGAGCTCTGCTTGGAAGAAATAATAATCAGTCTGCCTTGTTGGGTATTTTTCACATCGAAAATAAATAATGATTATATCCCCAATTTAGAATAACAACAGAATATGGATTTATTTTTAATCATACTGTATTTTAATCAAGTGTCACATTCTTCAAAGGGGTCTCTATGTTTATTTTCTTAAAGGTACCTTGCGGAGTTCTCATTGTAAATAAATACGATTATTTACAATCTGCATTTCTCACTTAAAGTGGACCTATCATGCTATTTTTAGGCTATAGCATAGGTCTCAGATATATACAAATATATGAAAAACATGTCTATGAAGTGTTTTGCTCAAAATACCAAACAGATCACCCATTCTAGCCATGCCTCATATCCCTCTATTTCACTTCCTGTTTCAAAAGTGCTGATTTGGGGTATAAAGCTTTTTATTTAAAAAAAGGAGGTGGCTGAGCTGAGGGACCCGGCAGCTACTGTCTAAACTAAATACTGCCGTGATGAAACGCCATATCATGGATTATCAAGGATTATTTCTGAAACAGTATGGAGCTCAAAGGCTTTCTCTCTTGCCTGTTATACCACAAGGTGAATTCCTCTTTATTTCCTGCTTCTTCACACACATGCTCTCCAGTACAGGTTAGCTCTGAGTGTTAGCGATGCTAATGTAAACATGAACCGACCATACACACCAAAACAGTCGGGCATTGTTTCTGATAGCAACGTTTCTGATTGGGCCGTGGGTGTAAAGCCAGCCTCCATTTCCGATGTACAGCTCCGTTTTAGCCCCGTTTTTAGAGATTTGGGTACGGAGGAAAAGAGAGGGTTTTATTTTGACACTGCGTGAGTTCCCCGACACACCGGGGACACATATTTATGTATAAAAGACATCAACAAGTGCATTTTGCATGATAGGTCCCCTTTAAATGCCTTAAGGCTCAACCAGTACTATATCGAATGTACATGTTTTAGAAGATATGAATAAAGTCTTTTTTTTAATTATTATTTGAAACTTGCATTGTTTACATAAGCATAGGTTTCGGTTTCCTTTTATTGGCAAAGTGCTTTCACAGCAGACTTTTACAGACTGTTTTAATGGTGGTCAATGGAGAGAAAGCTTGTTTGGTCTCATGATCTGTGTTTAATGACACCCATGCTTTTTTAATCTTTAGCTCATTAGTTTGAATTCCAAACATTATCAATTAAGGTTTAAAACAAAGGATGCAACAAAACCATTCTTGACATCACATTCTATCACTTCACCTTTTGTGTTTTTATACTCCTTGGCAGTTTTTTGTAATCCTCCTGGGCAAACTCACAAGAGTGCAGACACTCCACCCCCCTCTGTCAACATCTCTGTGTTATCTGGCCGGCAAAAGAGTCAGTGTTGGTTCTCTAGTCTTTATTTTATGGTAGTACTGTTGCAGAAGCAGCTTCTGTTGGGCAAACTAAGATAAAACATACTGCATACAGAAGACACATGTTGGACTGTACGCTATTGAGAAAGTATTAATCATTAGATAATAAGTGGATTAAAAATGATGTTAAATGCAACAGCATTGCATTTAATGGAAATGCTGCTTAATTGGGTTCACTTTTTAATCCTTTGCATTGTATATTTTAAAGAACATGAATCAAAACAAAATCTATTTTACACGTACTAGACTTTAAATCAGGGGTGTCAAACTCAATTTCATCGCGGCCACATTAGCATTATGGTTGCACTCAAAGGGCCGGTTGTAACTTTAAGACGATATTAATATATAAAATAATGTATTATATTATTACCTCTGCATTGGATTATTATGGGATAGGGGAATAACTTCATAATTAACTACGTCTGAAAGCAAAAGTCCAGGGCAAATAATTGCAAGTCTCTTCAGTTCGCATGTCACAAAATGAGATGCATTGTGGGACATGTTGTTTATGGGCAACCTGCTTCTGTAAAGTGGTATGTAACCATATAAACGTATTATATTCTTTGGAAGCT
>NW_011354948.1:0-2106 GCF_000735185.1 Notothenia coriiceps
CTAGACAAGCAGAGATGCGTGCGACGACCTGGGTCTCTGAGCGAGGAAAGGACAGAATTAATTTGGTGTTGTCAGCGCAGCAGTGGTATGAAAAACCATGCGGGCTAATGACAGATCCGAGCGAGTTTGTGTACAGCGAGAAGAGGAGGGGACCGAGGACAGAGCCCTGAGGTACCCCTGTAGTTAATTGACAAGGGTCGGACTCGGACCCATTCCAAGTTACCCTGTAGGTGCGGTCTTTGAGGTATGAGGTGAGAAGGGAAAGTGCAGTGCCTGAAACTCCAAGTTCTTGGAGAGTGCGAAGGAGGATCTGATGGTTCACCATGTCGAATGCAGCAGACAGGTCCAGAAGGATGATGATAGAGGAGAGGGAGGCTGCTTTAGCAGTGTGCAGTTCCTCAGAGACAGCAAGGAGGGCAGTTTCTGTTGAGTGACCTGCCTTGAAACCAGACTGGTGCGGATCCAGAAGGTTGTTCTGATGGAGATAACAGGAGAGTTGTTTAAAGACAGCACGTTCAAGTGTTTTAGACAGGAATGGGAGGAGAGAGACAGGCCTGTAGTTTATAACATCAGACAAGATAGACGAGAGCAGGCCGGTTATATCGATTAGGAGATGCACAGGGCCAGTGATAATGGCCATGACATGAAACATAAACACGTAGGAGTCTTATGAATGTTTATGACTGTTGTAATTAAGTGTCATTCAGTAAATTATAAGTTTTATGTGGCAGAAAAAGGAACGATTCTAGCTAGGAAATGTAATTACTGGAGCAAAAGAAGGGAAAAGGGCAACGATACAGAGAGAAGAATGACACTGTATGTAGATAATCTGTACGTAATTGATTGCCATTGTTCTGTACTGAGGGTAATTCATTCTGTCACCCACTGCCATGGCAGTATACTGTCATAATAACAATGAGACATCTACTGAACTGAGCTGAACTTCATTATTTCAGCTTCAACTGAGAGACAAACACAAAGCTGGATGGGAACAGTAAACTATGAATATGCTACTCAAGCAAATATCATATCTGACTGGCCAATATGCCAATAAATGCCACAGCCTGAGGGAAGATGCATGACCCTTACACTCACACAACAACACCCAGTATTTGCCTATTTATTTCAACATGGCATGAATATAAACTCTTCTTTTCCCTTTTTCACCTGCATTGAAACCGAAGAGATTGACAAAATCAAGAAACCAGACTCCACTATTGTGTGAGAGAGAGACCTCAAGATTGATTTAGTTGTTTTCCCAGGGAGAGGAAGAGGTAGAAAGGCCAAGAGAAAGATAGTGTGATGTAGACAGACAAGGAAATTCAAGAAGGAGCACGGTAGATAGAGATATAGAGTGACAGAGAGAGAGAAATGTGAGATGGTGAAGTGATAGCAGAAATGATTTGAAAGTTGCAGAGTAAAAGGACAAAAATGGACAGGGACGGCAAAGAGACCTAAGAAAAATTAGGGAGATATGTACGGAAGGTAAGGATCGGCGAAACATATTGACACAGAAACATACTTAACCGTTTTGAACATACCTTAAAGAGCCTGTGACACGATTTTCCCCCATCATCCAAACCCATCAATTTGAGTAAATATTGTCCCCTTGAAAACCGTTACTGAACTGATTTTGGATATTTGTACTTTGATAACCATTAATCTGCCCTTCAATGTTGACCATTTCCTTGATCTTCTCGGGGATTCTTCAAGTCCCGCCAAATTATGGGTGACGTCAATGCGGGCACAGCGCTCCAGCTGCACCGTTCAGGATCCCAGCATCTGCATGTAAACGCACGATGGCGCACACAGCAGCAAGCTCAGACAGCGATGACAGTTTAATTTTGAACGTGTCTGAGAGCTCATATGAGGCTGAAGGATCGGTTTATTTTGTATCTGTTAGAAGTTTAGGAATTAGGTGCGTCAATATGGGCGATCATACGGTCATGTAGCCAGTGGTGGACTGGGACTAAAAATCAGCCCGGGACTCTCGACCGGCCCACTTCGGTACCACTAGTAAATTGTCAACGGGGGGAGTGGGGGATGTGCTAGTGACTTATCCGACCGGCCCACTTCGGTACCGGCCCATCGGGATTCGTCCCGATG
>NW_011354949.1:0-3277 GCF_000735185.1 Notothenia coriiceps
CCTGTACTTTCTACTTCTTACATGTTGAACTCAAATACCTGTACTTTCTACTTCTTACATGTTGAACCCAAATACCTGTACTTTCTACTTCTTACATGTTGAACTCAAATCTACTTCTTACATGTTGAACTCAAATACCTGTACTTTCTACTTCTCTCATTTTCCAAACAGGCTTTTAGTTTGAATGTGTGTTTGGTGGCGTGATCTTTATTATTTAGAGTCATTGCGTGCCTATTGATTTGAACACGATCCGTGTATCCATCATTTCCTGGTCTTCTCTAAAGAAGAGGAACCAATGGAAACGTTGTCATGTTGCCGTTGTTCAGCATGGAAACATTCATTAGCTAACAATGACATTATTGTTCTATTAATATAAAGGGAGGTCAGGTACTCTTTAAAACAGCTGCTAGTTATGGGTACTTTTTACTGAAGTACATTTCAAAGCCTCTTTACTTTGACTTGAGGAAAGAAGTTTAGTCAGTACTTCTACTTTCACCAGAGTATTTTTAAACACCAAAACACTAATGGTTGCATTTCAGATTTAAAAACGGGTAAGACAGAGACGAGCTGGACAAAAGCAAAGCGAAAAGTAGTGTGCATAATTTAGGTGAAATATCTTGGATCTACAGAACCGCAAATCCCTGAAACCATTTAATTTAACACGACCACGATAAGAAACCTGCAAATGGTCAGATCTGAAAGAAAACCTGCTGGAGAAAACATCTGTAATTAAGTTTCCATCCATTTCTGCATGTGCCAAAAACACAGACAAGCCTTTTTTATTAATAAGTAAGAAGAACTTTAAGTACATCAATGTAACTGCTTTTGGATAAATTCATTCATTTTTTTGTACAATATACAGCATTAGCTCTCAGATAATGTCTTTTATATCCAAGTTACTCTTCTAATGTGCTAAAAAATATCCATAATCAAGTCATTTTGAAGTGACTCGAATTGTGAAATCAGAGGATATACACACCCTTACTATCATGTACTCTGAACACGTTATTAGTGTCTTGACTTGGCCACCAATATTTTGATTTTACACATATGGAAAAGTTAAATCAATGCACATTCAGTGTGTGCTGTCAGCAGGAAGTTCACTCACAATTGCACAAGAGAAGTTTGTTTTTCTTCGAGCTTACTGACAACTTCCTGTCTCTCATTTTTGCAACAAACACTATTATTTAACCCCCTCAGGTCCTCACTTCAGCTCTGCATACGGTCACTGCTGCATTCCTTCAAAAATAAAAGCCCTGTAACTGTTTCAACCAGCTGCTGATCACCTGACCTCAAACATTACTCTCTTTACCCTGCTGCATGCTGGGTAAATACTTCACTTTTCACCTTTGTTTTCTGTCGGTGTTGGACGGAGGATAACTGAGCTGCACTTCAGCTGCTCTGTGCTGTGAAACCTGTGAACCACATGTGATATTTGCAGGTGAACTGTGATGTTTGGAGGGCGTGGATTCACATATTTCCAGCTGGTATTGATCTAAAATCAGACTTGTTGACTAGGACATTGATTACATTTGCGTGTAGTAGAGTAACGGTTGTACAGCCAGTTTAATCTCTCGATTTTTAAGTGCCTCTATCAACCGATTGACACTGTATTTTCTTGTATGAACTATCTATCTATCTATCTATCCATCTACCCACCCACCCACCTACCTACCTACCCACCCACCTACCTACCTACCTACCTACCTACCTACCTACCTACCTACCTATCTATCTAGTTACATGTTGTAGTCTGTGAAGTTACAAGAAGAGGAAGTTAGAGGTTGCATCTATTTTGTTTTGGAAAATAGTTTAATAAATCTTGAAGGCTGAAGTCTGAAGCCCATTGACAACAGAATAATGATTTAAAAAAGGCCATAATAATAAACCTTCTCGTAATAATAACTTAGTATTTCAAACGATTGACCGAGTGAATTATTTTGCAATTATAAGTCATCATTTTGAAATACTCAGCATATACAAATAACTCCTTTTAAACAATGACTTTATACATGCAATTTATTCCTTATTATTAATTGATGAGAAAGTTTGCTCCTGTAAGTTGGTGGCTTTCCCTATTTTACAGTTAAACAGTTCACTAAAACATGTTTTGAAAACATTTAACATGGGGAAAAGGCCTTAATGCCATTTGCAAAAACCATTAGAAGCTCAAGAGGATTATATATAATGCTCTTAGGCCAGGATATTGGGACAGTTTCGACAAATATGGCCCAAATATATTTTAAAGGGGACCTATCATGCAAAATGCACTTTTTGATGTCTTTTATACATAACTATGTGTCCCCGGTGTGTCAGGGAACTCACGCAGCGTCAGAAAATAAAACCCTCTCTCTTGTCCTCCGTACCCAAATCTCTAAAAACGGAGCTGATCCATATCTGAAATGTGGACCCACGGCCCTATCAGAAACGTTGCTATCAGAAACAATGCCCGACTGTTTTGGACGTAATATGGTCGGTGTTTACATTTGTATCGCTAACACTCAGAGCTAACTTGTACTGGAGAGCATGTGTGTGAAGAAGCAGGAAATAAAAAGGAACTCACCTTGTGGTATAACCGGCAAGAGAGGGAGCTCCATACTGTTTCAGAAACAATCCTTGATAATCCATGATATGGCGTTTCATCACGGCAGTATTTAGTTTAGACAGTAGCTGCCGGGTCCCGCATGAGCTCAGCCCCTCCTTTTTTTTTGAACACAAATACCTGTACTTTCTACTTCTTACATGTTGAACTCAAATACCTGTACTTTCTACTTCTTACATGTTGAACACAAATACCTGTACTTTCTACTTCTTACATGTTGAACTCAAATACCTGTACTTTCTACTTCTTACATGTTGAACCCAAATACCTGTACTTTCTACTTCTTACATGTTGAACACAAATACCTGTACTTTCTACTTCTTACATGTTGAACTCAAATACCTGTACTTTCTACTTCTCTCATTTTCCAAACAGGCTGGTTCCTTTAGTTTGAATGTGTGTTTGGTGGCGTGATCTTTATTATTTAGAGTCATTGCGTGCCTATTGATTTGAACACGATCCGTGTATCCATCATTTCCTGGTCTTCTCTAAAGAAGAGGAACCAATGAAAACGTTGTCATGTTGCCGTTGTTCAGCATGGAAACATTCATTAGCTAACAATGACATTATTGTTCTATTAATATAAAGGGAGGTCAGGTACTCTTTAAAACAGCTGCTAGTTATGGGTACTTTTTACTGAAGTACATTTCAAAGCCTCTTTACTTTGACTTGAGG
>NW_011354949.1:5059-9150 GCF_000735185.1 Notothenia coriiceps
AGGGGACCTATCATGCAAAATGCACTTTTTGATGTCTTTTATACATAACTATGTGTCCCCGGTGTGTCAGGGAACTCACGCAGCGTCAGAAAATAAAACCCTCTCTCTTGTCCTCCGTACCCAATTCCCTGACACACCGGGGACACATAGTTATGTATAAAAGACATCAAAAAGNTCTTGCCTCGCTTCTGAAGGAAGTGACTTGGAAGACGTTTGCTACCAAGCAAGCATCCTCGCGATTGAGAAACGGCCAAAGAGGCAAGATTATATTTCTTTGTCTTGATCAGGTGTCATTTTCGTTTTTTAAATGGATTGAGTTTCATTTTTGTTATTTGCATTTACTTAGCTTTGCACCGTGATCTCTGTACGGTCTGAACACAGCTTTGTTTCAGTCTCAAGTGTTTGGGGATTTCCTCCCAACAAACACCTGGAGCTGCTCGACAGGAAGTGATTCACAGGAAGCAGCGCACAGTCTTGTTTTCATAACGCTCAATAGGAGAGAAGAAACAGTTGCAATTGTTATGGCCTGACCTGCAGATTCCTCTCTTAAAGCTACTGTTGATAACTTTATTTAAAGTTCACCTATCATGCTATTTTTAGGCAATAGCATAGGTCTCAGATATATAAAAAACATGTCTATGAAGTGTTTTGCTCAAAATACCAAACAGATCACCCATTCTAGCCATGCCTCATATCCCTCTATTTCACTTCCTGTTTCAAAAGTGCTGATTTGGGGAATAAAGCTTTTAAAAAAATAAAAAATTGATACAAAAGAAAAAAGGAGGGGTCTGAGCTCATGCGGGACCCGGCAGCTACTGTCTAAACTAAATACTGCCGTGATGAAACGCCATATCATGGATTATCAAGGATTCTTTCTGAAACAGTATGGAGCTCAAAGGCTTTCTCTCTTGCCGGTTATACCACAAGGTGAGTTCCTTTTTATTTCCTGCTTCTTCACACACATGCTCTCCAGTACAGGTTAGCTCTGAGTGTTAGCGATGCTAATGTAAACACCGACCATATTACGTCCAAAACAGTCGTGCATTGTTTCTGATAGCAACGTTTCTGATAGGGCCGTGGGTCCACATTTCAGATATTACGTCATATCGGACGCAAATCTGGATCAGCTCCGTTGTTCCCCCGTTTTNGCCTCGGTGGAATTCCAAGTATGCTGGAGATTGGAACAGTCCTTCGGCGGCACTCGATGACGTAGCATCCTTGAAATATTGGCTTGGAAGCCAGTTTCCTCGAGATTGAGAAACGGCCTCTGTCTTTGAGTAACTTCAAAATGGTTCTTCATGGTTTTCAATATGTCTTTAAACGTAGTGGTCCTGATTATTATGGTTTAGGCGTCCCTAGGAGTGCTTGAGGAGGTTAAAAGGCTCCTTCATGAGGTTATAGTCGTCATGATAAATGTTTCAGGGGCTTATTGAGAATATTTGTGTCTCTGTTTCTGAGTTTTAAGGCCCGGTCACACCAAGCCGATTTTGGCCGTCGATGGGAGTGAAAATGGAACGTTCACGCTATTTGTTGTTTGTTTATATCACGCAGTCTGTTCTTCTTCTCTCGGTGTATCAAGCAGTCTGTTCTTCTTCTCTCGGTGTATCACGCAGTCTGTCTTCCGGTTGTTGCCTCTTTTGAATGACGAACACACACTACCGCCGCCTGCTGGTGAGGAGAGTTATTGCCACTCACGCATGTGCAGTTCGCACGGCTGAAGTCTTTGCGGTGTGTTCCAGTGCGACTGTTGGCCAAGACGCAGGAGACGTGAGGCGACACATCAGTCGGGGGTCCGTCTGTGTCAGTTCTTTGGTGTCAGCTTGGTGTGTCCGGGCCTTTAGACGTAAATGAGTCTTTGATTTGATTATAAATTATAAAGAAGTGCATTTGTTGGTAATTCTGTCTCTCTGTAGTCATTGATGTTTCGCTTTGTGGTCATCTTGCAAATCTTTGTAGTATTTTCGTAGCTATTTTGTGACCCTGCAGCTATTCAGCAGATCTTAATATCATTTTTGGACCTTTGTATAGTCATTGTTGTTGATTAGCTTCTCTATAGTTGTTCTGAATCTTCTTGTATGTCTCTTTGTTGTCATTTTAGTCTCTTACTGATTTTTTCACGTGTCTTTTCGTAGCACTTATAGTATTCCATCCATGGGTTTAACGAGTCCTTATTTCATCTCGGCTCTGCTGACGTACCAAACACAGCAAATGTTTGAAGACGATGACATTTCACACCTGAGCCTCTGAGCAGGAGGTGTGCGAGTCTAATGAATGTTTGATATAACATCAAGATGACTAGCTTTCCCCTTCTCCTCTAAACACTCCCTGTTGCTCGGTACATTAGTATTATTACAACATTAGTTAGTGTGCTTACGCAGTTTATGTTATTATGGCATTAGAAGTCTCTCAGTGTGAGCACATTTGTTTGGACTGTTGCTTTAAGTGCAGGACAGTGTTTAAAGAGCCGATCTAACAATAACGTCTGCGTTCAGAGAAAGGAATGTTTCTGAAAGCCGTCCTGTTTTCAATCTCCACCTGAGCTCCGAGGCAGACAGCAGCTGTGGCCTGAAGTCAAAGAAGAGGATGAATCTGGTGCTTTCTTGTATTAAAATATGTTTTTATTTTTTATTTAAAAGAGTCCTAGATTGCTTTAAGTGTGTTTCCCTTTCCTGTATTGTGTTATATAGTTACATCACTATGTTACAGTCGCGCTGCTATTGGCTAGCGCTCCAACACATTGTACGTGAGAGGCTAAGGGCCGGGACATCTCTAAGCAGTTGACCAATCACAACAGAGCTGGCCAGCTAACCAATCAGAGCAGACTGGGCTCTGGTTTCAGACAGAGGGTGAAAAGAGGTGCTGCAGCACAGGCAGTATGAGAAAAATAAAGAGCTTTTTGAACATTAAAGCATGGAGGACATAAAGTAGAGACACTACATACTGATATACACCTGAACATCAGCAGGAGAGGACTCTTTAAAGTAGAGACACTACATACTGATATACACCTGAACATCAGCAGGAGAGGACTCTTTAAAGTAGAGACACTACATACTGATATACACCTGAACATCAGCAGGAGAGGACTCTTTAAAGTAGAGACACAACATGCTGATATACACCTGAACATCAGCAGGAGAGGACTCTTTAAAGTAGAGACACAACATACTGATATACACCTGAACATCAGCAGGAGAGGACTCTTTAAAGTAGAGACACTACTTACTGATATACACCTGAACATCAGCAGGAGAGGACTCTTTAAAGTAGAGACACTACATACTGATATACACCTGAACATCAGCAGGAGAGGACTCTTTAAAGTAGAGACACTACATACTGATATACACCTGAACATCAGCAGGAGAGGACTCTTTAAAGTGGAGACACGACATACTGATATACACCTGAACATCAGCAGGAGAGGACTCTTACAAGTTAGAGACACAACATGCTGACATACACCTGAACATCAGCAGGAGAGGACTCTTTAAAGTAGAGACACTACATACTGATATACACCTGAACATCAACAGGAGAGGACTCTTTAAGGACCTTACACAGTTTGCACCAAAGTGTCCTTAATCTTAATTGCAGTACTACTTCGGAAAAAATAAGGAAACATAGGAAGGAAGCTAAAACAGGAGCCGAGAAAGAATACAATAAAGAAAGGAAGTAACAAGTAATCAATGTCAAGTAAATTACAGCAGCTTAAACATATAATTAATCTATTTCCACATCGGCCTCAACATCTCTCCTACCTATAGGAGCAAGACAAACAGACTCTATAGTTGTTTAGCCTCTTTGTGTTGTTGTGTTGTGAGTCCTTTAGTCGTTTTATGTGTCTTTGTGGTCATTGTGTCTCTTTGTAGTCTATTCATGTTTCTTTGTAGACGTTTTGAGTCCTGGTTGGTATGTTTCTATTAAAGAGACATTATACAGAAGAAGGCCAAAGGCAGGCCTTGACACGTTTGCTCCTTATAGTCCATCAATGAAGCACTGTAATATTTCAAAAACACATTACGTATATTTGCTTTTAAAACATGTCCTGAATGCAGCATGATACACAGTGTACGTGTGACTGTTGGCGA
>NW_011354950.1:0-3709 GCF_000735185.1 Notothenia coriiceps
CAAATGCGTACATGGAAGGTATTCTGATCTAGTGAAAAAATCTGAACTATTTCAAATAATACCATTTTATCGTGCCCTGCATAGAGAAAGGATAGCCAATTTCTAACCACAATCACAATCACAATCGCCATCTCACTTCCTCTGGTATTGGATTGTATTTAATTTTTTCTGCATGTGTTTGTAAAAGATTGTCAAACGAAAGGAAGGAGTGGAGGGGTTTTGTTTGAGCCGTCAAAGTGCCTTGTGGCTTGTTTTGGACTGCCTTCAGCTGCAATAATGAGTAAGATCACTGCCTTTGGTGAATAAGCTGTCTCCACATGTTTATGTTATACCTGACACATTTCTTCATATGTGATGAACAGTATCCTGTCTCCCAGCTCGGCAGTTCTCCAGCCTTTCACATGGTCGGTCCATTTTCCAAACATCACTGCAGACAACATGGAAAATAGACCTCAGCATAAATACAAAGGTGACTTTTACTTCCTTTCAAAATGTGTTCACATTATAATTCTGAAGCTCTCTTTATTGGGGATGAAACCACTCACCATTGCCATCAAGGAATTTTTCGATGAATTCATCAAAGGTCCCTGGATCATCAAGGAATTCGGCCATCTGATGGAAGTAGTATGAAGACACTAGGATGTCCTTAGGGTTCCGCATGACATAGATCACCTATAGTAGAGACATGAGAGACTAATTCAATAACACACTAAATACAATGTTTGTTAGATAAGATATTAATTATTGAAGGACAGCATTTTAAAACATTTTTTAATTACAGACAAATACGTGGAAGCTTTCACAGAAACACCACAATATGGAGCTCAATTCATAGATGTTTCCAAAAGAAAATTAAAAAGAAAAGAAAATGCCTCCACCCTTTTACCTTTGCTTTGGAGGCGTGGAAGGATGGGGGCATGAGTCGGAAAGGGAAATGTGTGACCATTGCCCGTGGAGCAGTCAACGTATCCGCAATCACTGCTAATCTTTTCTCCTCCAGCCAGGGGACCCTATCCCAGTTAGGGATGGTTTGGATTGGGGTCAGATCGCCTCCATTCAGCAGCAGTGGGAGGATTTCCTGCATCCAGATTGTGCCTGCAGAAGATAAAAAATAGTAGAACAGTCGATAAAATGGCTGCTGCAACTATAGTATCTGATGCACAAATAAAGAAGCTGACAAGATTTCACTGGGGTTTGAGGAGCAACTATTCGCTATGATTTCAATGTTTACCTATCTACGATTGTCCTAGGAGATATTACTCCTCAGAAATACTTGGTTCCTATGACACATGAACAGTAATAAGGAGGTACGGAATGTAGATTGAATGAATGTGCAAAAGAGGACATTCCATTTCAAGCAGACATCTCAATAACAGACACTATGGGCTTGTTTCACCCTAATGAGGTCATATCTCTTGGGAAAGTTTGGAAACAGAACTGATTGTTATGTGTGAAGTGTTCCTCTGTGCAAACAAAATAGGAATTGTTGTTCAAAAATATTCCTATGCCATTTAGAAATAATGGCTCTGAAAGACATTCCCATGCAAGAAGGACTTCTCATTGTTAGAGAAATACACATGGAAGGGCTAAATGTAATAACTGGTGCAGTGACTACTGTCATTCACCCACAGAACTGTTCACACATGCTGGAAAATGATTGAAAGGAAGGTCTGAGTTGACCTGAGTTAATTTTTTATGTCGGATGATAACAGTTAATGATGGTACCCAAACTCAGTGCTTTAGTTGACATCAACCGCACTGGGCTTACAGAAGAGTGATACAGAATGGTGCAGTGATACACAATATGCTCTTTCCTCATCGCGATGTTGGGCTCAATGCCTTGATGTTAAACAGCTAGTTATGCTTCATTCTATGGTTACCTTTTCTGCTAGCTTGGGCCACTTCATACAGCTGTGATCTGATCGGTTGTGCACCGAAGGGTCAGCGATAACGAGCGCAGTGCCGGGCAATATTTACGATCATTGCAGGTTCGTTTTCCACAGACCTTATTTCGAGCTATTTTCCAAAATCCTATGGAGAAATCCCATTGCTTTTTTTTCGAGGGCACGTTCTTATTATACATCCATGGAGGGAACCCATGCGCAGCTTACTTCCGGGTTTTAGGACGCGTCACTGCACCACTCTATGCCGAGGGTAGTGCACTCTCTGGCCCAGGCCAAATCCCAAATCCCAAACCACCCCCTACACCCTACACCCTACACCCTACACACTACACACTACACACTACACACTACACACTACACACTCCCCCTCCGTTCGCGCGGCGGGTCCGCCACATTGAGGGCTGTTCCAAAGCAATCAGGGCGGAAGGGTAGTGGGTTATAAAAGCCTCCGACAGCGAGTTTGCATGGACGCAAACTCGATAATCTCACTTTTCGGGCATGGAGGAAACAACGTCATACAAATGTGAGTTCCATGTGGTTATTTTTTTTTAACGATAATTAATACGTTACCTTAACTAAAACATGCCTTTGTGAACATGTATTTTGAACTCTACACGTGATAATTTGATTTGGCAAGATTACATTAGATTTTTATTTTGAAGATGTACAAATCTAAATCGGAATCAAACTAACAACACATGTGTCAATTCATGTATCCATTCACTTACAAAATCGGTTTAAACTTAAGTGTGATTTGTAATTTCAGGGACTGTGGTAAAAACCAAGGCACTTATTGCATTAAGGATGGACAAGGACGACCTGTTCAGCAAAAAACGCAATGCTGCCAAAGAAGCATGGGAGTAAGTTATGCACTCAATTCATATTTTCTGCAATGAAAGTAATGAATGTGCACTGTGGGTCATTGCCTTAACACCAATATATATTGTTTAAATATTCTATAATAACAGGTCAATCATTAAGGAACTGGACCTTGGTCAACATGTGTCTCACAAACAGGCCCAGTGGCGGCGCTAGGGGGTGGCTACTTGGGCTTAAGCCCCGGATGTTTTCTGAAAAGCCCCGGATGTTTCACTTAAAAAAAAACTTTTTTAAAAACGTCTCGGGAGTAATGTGCAGTACCGGAGTCCACCAGAGAGGCAGCCGCTGCGGGACAGTAGCCTGCGTACTACGTAACCTTCCCTGCCCTGAAGAACAAGTGATCCTTCCTAGAGCCTGACCAGTTTTAAGCTAATAGCCTATAAAGTTATGGATATTCGAAAGTTATTTTCATTGAAGCAGGCGCCACAACTTGCAGCAGAAGCAGCAGTATCAGCAGCTGACAACAAGGTCATCACCAGCAGTGAAGAAATGGATGATGTTTCAGGTTTGTGAATCTAATGGTGATATCTGCACTCTGGCTGACTGAGTAAGAAGTGAAAAAGAGTGATGTAACGTTAATGTTATAGCTAGTAAACATGGAGTAACCACACTAAGTATACCCTTATATGTTAGTATGTATACAGAACTAAATGACAAAAAATTATCCTAAGATGTAACGTTAACCCTTCATACCTCAGTCTACTTTTAAGACACTAAAATAACGTATTCCAATTTTTATTTTGTTTTTGTGCGTGGAATTATACCAGCTCTCGTTTCAGTACACATAACAACGGAACCATAGCAACGGAACTGACAGGCAACCCTCTGAATCCGACTCCGATTGGCTGTGACATTGTGACAATGTATTCAGTTTCCGATTCAGAAACGTGACTCTTACACTCTTTACGTCACAACAAAGATGGTGG
>NW_011354951.1:0-5690 GCF_000735185.1 Notothenia coriiceps
GTGCGGTGTGTGCCCCCGTCCCACTTCAAACCTAATGATTCCAGCTATATTCCGAGACTCTCTGTGTGTGGCGAGTACCCGTGTGTGTGTTGTTTGGTGACTTATTCCGGTTGACAAAGGTTTCTCACCTTTTCATCCACTAACTTTCTATTGTCTCTTGACAATGATTGATTTGATTTTACTGTGCACTCGGACGTCTCTCACATTATCGTTTGTGTCCCTTCAAACAAAAGATGGTTTGTGACTCTGAGTTTTAGTAGTATTTAGCTAACAAAATCATGTTTCTCTCGTGTAAAATAAGGTGTTATTTTTCGTGATTGGGAGGTCATTGGTGCAATTACGGTAAATCCCGGTTGTTTACAGTTCTACTAAAATCAGTTCAAAAATCTTGAAGAAATCCGGATAGTAGGTTTAATGACGTAATAAGTTTTCTGAATTGTTCTTTTGTGCTAACCACATACTTCCCTACTTTGATGGACACTTAAAGTCGTCTGAAACGCTGTACGCAAAACGGTAATATATAATTGGTTACTATATATATTATCACTTAAAGATACAGTCCCAACCGATTACTATAGGTTCCAAGTCGGTGAAAAACTAGAACAAAAAAGTTAAAAATTATTACGACGGGTCTTCACACGGAGGAGAGGAAGTATACCAGAACAGAGTCTACAAACTTTCTCTCCTAAGCGGAAAAGAAAATTGTTTGTACAAAGACCAAAATATAATTCGTGAAAATTATGCTAGATGAGTGTAGACGGAAATTTTACCTCTGTGTTTTTTTTTGGTCTCATATAGTATCTAATACCACACCTACCTACATGTCTTTGTCCATAATACTACGAACACTTCAAAGTCCATTACATGTACATTCACGTAATGGACGAATCTAGACTCCTAACAGTCTTAGTAGGCCTCGACCGAGAAAGCATGACGAATTGGTCCGCGTGCTTGTGTGTTATGAGGAATAGGCGTAGGCTGGGGGTTCGATGAGTCGTCTTCTGTTTGTCTCGTCTCCAATAAGTAGATACATGCTTTTTCATGACCGTATGTTTAACTAGGGTTTAATATCTCTCGGAATTATACACTCGGTCAACACTCTTACCATAAAAGGGCCACTAGACAAACAGGGTGCGTCTCCCCGTCGTTTCTGATGTCTTCACAGATTGTTTACTAACGACGACAACCTCTCTTATAAAACTATAATGTCATTGTTTTGCAAACCTACATTTCTTTCTGTAACTCCCAAAAACACACACCAGTACATTAACAATAACAGACGGTCGTAATGGACCCTACCTGACATCAATAACAACAGCAGACACGCACCAAGACGCTACCGCAAGATACAAGCTCAGACATAACGGTCTCGGCAGCGTACGCAAAAAAAAGAGGACTACGGTCGAACGATAGACCAAAAACCACTCTCTCCCAAACACCAACGACCTCGAAGCTCAGTATATAGAGACATACAAATTCAACAAGACACAATAACACAGACATTCCAAAACTTACCCAAACAAAACAGGCGAGTCGACGAGTACTAATAACATAAAGTGAGTAATGAACAGTAAACTCATATGGTAGCTGTTAATAAACAGACGTCTGTCATTCCCGTCGTAATACTAGTCATATACTAGGAATGTGTACGGTCATAAACGTTATATGCCAACATGGTACCCTCACAGGCCCTTCGAAGTATTGTAACTTCAAAAAAAAAAAGAAAAAAAAAAAAAAAAAACGGAAGTACCAGTAACCAAGACACCCAGACGAGGCGAAAAAATATAACAGACAACACAAACACACCACACGTGTCTGTGTGTGTGTGTGTGTGTGTGTGTGTGTGTGTGTGTGTGTGTGTGTGTGTGTGTGTGTGTGTGTGTGTCTGTGTGTGTGTGTCTGTTTCTGTGTGTGTGTGTCTGTTTCTGTGTGTGTGTCTGTGTGTGTGTGTTTCTGTGTGTGTTTCTGTGTGTCTCTGCTAGCTTATGAAGATTTGTGCAAACCACAGGCAGATGATAGCAAAAAAGAAACAACCAGTCTTTATCTTCTGTTGTCACATGTCCTGTCATGCTCCGCTGTGCTCTTTTTAAACCATCATATGTGTGTTGTGTTGTAGGCATGTGTGTGTTCTCCATGATGGAAAGAGAAATGCATTGATTGATTTGTTCTTAGAATGAAGATGCCGTTTGGAGAGACAGACAGAGCAATAATTACCTGATGCTGCCGTCACACATGTAGATAAATCAGTGAGAGATGCTCAGCAGTGACTGTTGCTTTGGTTGCCATGACAGCTAGCTGTAGGGCGAGGGGCAGGGTGTGTAAGGGTGACAAGAATTTAAAGTGTCATGAGTTTGTAGAGATGCTGATGTCGGAGACACACATGCAGGGGGGAACCTAGGCTTCTCTGAAGTATTATGGACAGTTGAGTCCACTCGTTGCCCATTATGGGGGGGAAGCCGTTTAAATGGTAAGACCACATACTCTGAGGCTGTGTGTGTGTCGATGGCTTTGCAAGTGTGTGTGAGTTTCTGCTTCTTTTACGCTTATCTAACAATTATACAATGCAACAAGGCATTGTGGAAACAGAAGGTTAATTTATAGCAGCGTCTCTATACACTATGCAGTTTGTCAGTGGTTTGATTTGCAAAAACTTTGCAATATTTGTAATATGCTAATTAACAGTTTTGAATAATGTGATTTTGATTTTGGCAAATGTTTTTGTTTCATATCACTTTTGATTGAAAGCTTAGACATGGCTTCACCAGGAAAATGTATTCAGAGAGTTTATTACTTACAGATGTGTATACTATATTACCAGAGATATATTACAACAAATTTAAATGCAGCCATGTCAAAGTAGTATGTAGTAGCACATAATAAGTAGGTGTTAACATGCACACACTTCTCTTGAATAAAAGTCATGAACTGGTATTTTGTCGTCCTCCAGCCTCTGTCCAATATTTAGTTTTGAATATGCTAATTAACAGTTCTGAAGTATGTTGTTTATAAAAACTGTCTGACATTTAGATTTTTGCAAATGTTTCATGTCATGTGTTTCAGCTGTCATGTCACTTTTGATTGAAAGCTTAGACATGGTTTCACCAGGAAAATGTATTCAGAGAGTTTATTACTTACAGATATTTATACTGTATTACCACAGATATATTACAACAAATGTAAACGCAGCCATGTCAAAGTAGTATGTAGTAGCATATAGTGTAATATATGTACATGCTGTGTAAGTAGTAGGCACACACTTCTCTTGAATAGAAGTAACTAACTGGTATTTTGTCGTCCTCCAGCCTCAGTCCTCTGTCCTCTCCCAGAGCTCCGGCCCGCAGCCTCTCAGACAGTCAGCAGGACGACGGCCCGCAGCAGGAGAGCAGCGGTGAGGGTCACGTCGTTTGATGAGTAAACATCAACACCTATCATTGGACAACATTAAGTAAACACTGTGTTTTGTGTGTGCATGTAGATGATTCCTCTCATGTTGTAACGGAGACGGCGTTGGAGGATTCCCTTTGTGAAACTCTGGAGAAGGAGGTGCAGGAGACACGGAAAATGGTCTCTGCTCTACAGGTACGTGCGTGCTGAGGTTTCATTATGGTCCATATAAATACATATTTTTTAATGTGAATATTTTTGTTTGACTTTCATGTTTCGTAACTTTAAAGGCATAGTTTAGATTTTGTCATCTCCTCTCTTTGAAGATTTGGGATTTAAAGCTGGCCAATAAATACAAATTCTGCAAAATGAATGTCCACATCCCACATGGAAACAAGTCAAACTGTGTACTTTGCTTCAGGATCATATATGTTTTTTAAACTGAAAGAAAATGCAGACATTTATTAGCTCCAGAAATATAGTTATACATTACTTGGAAGCATCTGATGCTTCGGCTCAGACAGTGCTGTAGCACATGTGACTAGAGCATGCACTGTTTGCGCATTCAGAGGGTTTTCATTTTCCTGAACTCCTTGTTATTGGGATATTACATATTTCTATACGTGCATGTTCACAATTCACTGGGCATGCTTTTAACCAACGTACGCCATAATACTTAGTATAGCCTTTACTCCTCCAAATAAGGTAACTATTAATGTACATTTTTACATTGAGATTGGGCAAAAAAACATAATTCCCAAGCTAAACCTACCTAGGAAATGTTCCCTAACCAATACTGACATTAGGAGTCAAGATGCCATTGTGTCCTTGGTAAAGAAGACAATTCACCCTAAATTGCTCCTGTGGGTATTGTCCACAGTATTGATGCATTACATGTCTGATATATGTAATAATTAATGTAAAGCGCTTTGAGCACTTGTAAAAAGTGCTAAAATAAATGCAATTAATTATTATTATTATTATATACTGACAATCGAGATTGAGAAAATTGAGATCGTTCTTTAACAATAGCACTTAAAATGTCGGTTCACAGGACATTCGATCATTATCTGGGTTCAAATAAGATATATTCTCTTATTTAATTCAAAAGGTTATACTTTTAAATGTATTTGCATCACACTTGTTTTGCTTTTGTTAATTCTGAAAACGTATGTCAGTGATTTATCTGTCAACCCGTCCATAGTTTAACTGTACATTCATATCTATAAATATCTTTTATACACAGGTTTCTTTTAAAAGACAGATCCAAATGTCAATAAGACGTGGATTTAATGAATAAATAAATGAAACAAATGAAATAACTTAAAGTGGACCTATCATGCTATATTTGAATAATATAGTGTAGGACCATACCTATATAAGGCATATTTATACTTTTCATTTTTCAAAATACCAAACAGATCATGCATTTTAGCCATTCCCATGCTCGGATTATGTGAGAACAGCACCACCTGGTGGCCTGAAATATGTACTACAGTGTCTCCAGCGCTTTCGAACGGCAATGTCCGTGGCTGTCTCCTCCTGATTGGTGGAGTTGGCCCAATAGCCGTAGCGTCACTTCTGTGACGTCATAGAAGTGTTCAAATCTGGATCAGTCTGTATCAGATCCGTTGCAGCCCCTTTTTAAGAGATTTGGGTATGGAGGAAAATAGAGAGGGTTGTGTTTTCTGACACTTGGTGAGTTCCCTGGAACACCGGGGACACATATTCATGTATAAAAGACGTACACAAGTGCATTTTGCATGATAGGTCACCTTTAATGGGAAAAAGCATAGTTCTGGCTTCATTGGATCATGTCTGTGCTGCTCCGCTTTTTAATCCTATTGGTTGGATGCAGGGTTTGGGATCTGGTGGGAAACAACCACAATTCTGACAATACTTTCAGGCCATTTGAATTCTGTGCTTAATATGCGTCAGACAACTCAACTTAACTTGTCTGAGCTTTAAGGAGACAGTGTTCTCGCTCCAAAGTACAAACCGAGTCACATGTTGACCTCTCGTTGTTTTTAGGCCCTGCTGCTGCATGGCTCGCTGCCTGAGGACGAGCAGGATGTGTCCTTCAGTTTGGACCAAGGCAATGCTGAGCAGCAACTGGTAGTTATACACTAGTTTCTCCTTTTGTTTTTGTTTACTTCTCTCTGTGCTTCTCGGCTCTCTCACCAGCTCTTTGTGTTGAGCACAGATTATATTTCTTCTTCTTTACTATGGGTTCGTGTGTGTATGTGTGTGTGTGTGTGTGTGTGTGTGTGTGTGTGTGTGTGTGTGTGTGTGTGTGTGTGTGTGTG
>NW_011354951.1:8496-9529 GCF_000735185.1 Notothenia coriiceps
TGTGGATTTTATGAATAAATAAATGAAATAAATTAAAGTGGACCTATCATGCTATATTTGAATAATATAGTGTAGGACCATACCTATATAAGGCATATTTATACTTTTCATTTTTCAAAATACCAAACAGATCATGCATTTTAGCCATTCCTCATTTCGCTCAATTTTAACACTGCCTTTCCATGCTCGGATTCAGTGAGAACAGCACCATCTGGTGGCCTGAAATATGTACTACAGCGTCTCCAGCGCTTTCGAACGGCAATGTCCGTGGCTGTCTCCTCCTGATTGGTGGAGTTGGCCCAATAGCCTTAGCGTCACTTCTGTGACGTCATAGAAGTGTTCAAATCTGGATCAGTCTGTATCATATCCGTTGCAGCCCCTTTTTAAGAGATTTGGGTATGGAGGAAAATAGAGAGGGTTGTGTTTTCTGACACTTGGTGAGTTCCCTGGAACACCGGGGACACATATTCATGTATAAAAGACGTACACAAGTGCATTTTGCATGATAGGTCACCTTTAATGGGAAAAAGCATAGTTCTGGCTTCATTGGATCATGTCTGTGCTGCTCCGCTTTTTAATCCTATTGGTTGGATGCAGGGTTTGGGATCTGGTGGGAAACAACCACAATTCTGACAATACTTTCAGGCCATTTGAATTCTGTGCTTAATATGCGTCAGACAACTCAACTTAACTTGTCTGAGCTTTAAGGAGACAGTGTTCTCGCTCCAAAGTACAAACCGAGTCACATGTTGACCTCTCGTTGTTTTTAGGCCCTGCTGCTGCATGGCTCGCTGCCTGAGGACGAGCAGGATGTGTCCTTCAGTTTGGACCAAGGCAATGCTGAGCAGCAACTGGTAGTTATACACTAGTTTCTCCTTTTGTTTTTGTTTACTTCTCTCTGTGCTTCTCGGCTCTCTCACCAGCTCTTTGTGTTGAGCACAGATTATATTTCTTCTTCTTTACTATGGGTTCGTGTGTGTATGTGTGTGTGTGTGTGTGTGTGTGTGTGTGTGTGTGTGTGTGTGTGTGTGTG
>NW_011354952.1:0-2588 GCF_000735185.1 Notothenia coriiceps
GAGTTTTATGAGAGAAAATATATTTCTCTGTGCTCAAAAATGTTCAAGTGTGCGCTCAATCGCATTTTCTAGGCTCAACATGTTTCATTGCGTGCTCCGGATAGGAGCCCTGCCAACAGCACAGTGGAAACTGCTTTCTGCTATTTCTGTCCAGACGGAGCCCAGCCCAACGCACGCACGCACGCACGCATCACCGCTGCAGAGATAGTGATGTCCCGCTCATCCTGGTCTGATAACCCGCCCTGTTGCTGGGCGACCCAGTTAGGACTGGTTCACAATGTGTGTGCCAGATGAGGTTATGATACTGAGGCATACGGTTAGCAAGAACGTGGCGTATTTAATTACCGTAATTTTCGGACTATAAGCCGCGCCTTTTTCCCTATTTTTCAACGCTGCGGTTTATATAACGGTGCGGCTAATCTATGGATTTTTACAGCTAACGGCCAACACCTTTAACTCTATGGGCTCTATGGCCGGTCCGCGGACCCCCACCTTTAAGCGGCGGGTTCCAGCAGGAAAAGCTGGAGGCCGGAAAAGAGGGAGACAGGTAGCGAGTAAAAGTGGAACCGAGAGTGGTATGCCGCTGCTGCGGCTTATATTCAGGTGCGCTTTATAGTCCGAAAATTGCGGTAGTTTTACTGCAAATTAAACCTTTTGTGATTCTTTTCTCTTTCTGCTGTGGTCGTGATTTGGGACGAGGCAGCGCGGTCTTTGTCAGCACTATCCACTCCAGTTTATAATCAGAAAGTAATGTATTGTAAGATTTGCAAAAGTGCTTTCTCACATGCATTTTCTTAAAAGGATGTGCTGCAGTTCATCTGTAAAAACCGCCAATTCACTCATTATTATTCCCAGACTTCAAGTGGCAAAAACACACCACAGACTTCATGTTCCTGGGGCTGATTGTGGCGGAACTCTCAGTTGTAACACAACCCCCCCCACAGGTGCCACTCTGAACATGCGGCCTGCTCCCTTACCTCTGGAGGATATGGAGTGGAGGCAGACCCCACCCCCCATCAGCACAGCCCCTGGAACCTTCCGCCTGCGCAGAGGTAGCCGCTTCACCTGGAGGAAAGAGTGCCTGGCCGTGATGGAGAGGTGAGCGCAGGAAGAAGTATATGAAAGATTACATTCATAACTTCTCCTTATTTCCACATGGAGTTGAGGAAATATTGCAACCTGTGCAAGGAAACGTCTAGACAACCAGCGTGTGACTCTTCATACTCTCAGCTTTGGCGAGCTTCTACAGCATACATAAATCCAGTTTGTTGACATCGTCCTTGTGTCAGGAAATTAATTGAATCAGTGCTTCTCTTTGTCTATTTATAGCTACTTCAACGACAACCAGTACCCGGATGAGGCCAAACGGGAGGAGATAGCAAACGCCTGCAATGCTGTTATTCAGAAGCCAGGTAAAGCTCCATAACAGCTGTGTGAATAGTTTATTAGTCTTTTCTTTCAGTGATGCAAATTAGTCGCTTTTCGGCGCCTCCCGCTTTTTTAACGCTGATTTGGGTGACTTGTGTAATTCGTGGAGAACCGAAGAGTTTTCGTTTTTGGGGGGGGGTCCGTCAGTCCGTCCGTCCGTCCGTCCGACTTATACGGACAACTTCTCACTTCAAAAAGAAGAAATCTAGATCGCAAAATAATTAAACAAGCGAGTGCCTGTTTTTCCTGGCCAAGGACAGGTTCCTTGAACACAACACGAGCGTAACGTGTCTTCACGTGGTTATGTCTCGTCTGAAAGGAGTAACGGAGCGCATCGGAACGCCGCTCCAGCTCTTCAAAATTGCAGTACCCATAAGGAGCCGTACGCAGTGTTTGCGTGGCTGTGTCTTTAGTTGTAAGCACAGTGGCGATCTGTTGTTATTAGCATCTGGTTAGCTAGCTATGCTAACGAATTTAAAGAGCTTTTCTACAACCAGGTGGAAGAGAGCTCTCTCCTGAGAGGCTCAAATAACCTCAGCTCAGTGAGGTTAAGGCACACCTTGATATGATCATTATAGTTATTAATGAGACATTAGAGACTAAATTATTAACAGGTATAAAATATTATATGACAGTAACAAAAAAGTTGTTAAAAATAACAAGAATAGAGTTTGAAAGGGGAGTGATTTGTAAAATATCCAAAAAGAAAAATCTGCTTACAGTTCTGTTTCATATGGGTGTTGAGAGATGTATCCATAGATCTCCTCATGTTGCTCTCAAAGTGCACCAGATTGATGCTTTTAACTTCAATCATTAAAAAAAAAATGTTCCCGGGGGAGCATGCCCCCGGACCCCACTAGAGGAGGTTAGGCCCCCCCCACTTAAATCATGTTCACATGGATAGAATACTAAATACATTTGCACACATCTTGTGTGCCTGTCACGATAAATAATTTTGTTGGACGATTAATGTTCCTGGAAATTATTGCGATAAACGATAATATTGTCGGCACCATTGTAAGACCATTTTAGACCACTGACATAATGATAATATATCATAATAATTCTAGTACATCCTTTCAAACAGAACTTTTTATTGAACATTCAACATTGCAAATGAAATGTGAAATAATATTAAAATATATAAATGATATATAATA
>NW_011354953.1:0-3914 GCF_000735185.1 Notothenia coriiceps
AGGTCGGCATCTCGGTCCGGACCCGGACTAAACTAAACCCACCTCCCCTGAACATGGGTCGACTGACGAGTCACGTCATGCCTGCCTACTAGCAGTAGTGCTGAGCAAAGTGACTAGAAGGCAACCACACACTTGTAAAAAGAAACACACTTTATAAAGTCAGGCAACACTAACCAGGCTTCGTGTGATTCTGTTTATTTGCACCTTACATTTACCATCAGTTTGCTGTTATTGATCATTGTGGAGAGCAGGCAGACGTTTTGTTTTGTATTATAGCAGCTATCGGAGGGAATCAATACATGGGCTGCACAGGTTGTCGTGTCCGACTATCACAAGTAGAATCATAATGAAAAATACGCCGGTAAAATGTGCCTGTAGAAAACGGCTTATGCCACAATAGGATAGCAATAGCAAGTAGTCAGTTTAGCTTCGGTTGCTATGCTAACATCACCCATTTTATACCAGAGACACTTTAATAACAGCGTTGTGATGCCAAACAGCGTCAATTCAGACTGACACACATTCACTTAAGGGGAATTGGGGATATGTATCAGCTGCTTGTGTGACAGTCAGACAGTGAATACTTTAGAGAGGCCGCTCTAAAGTATTAGCTAACCTGGAGCTAACGGGAGAACAAACTCCCGTGGAAGAGCAGCAGCACTGCAGCGGTCGGTAAATGCCGCTGAAACACATTAATAAACAATGAACCACGGCACTCTGGAGAAAAGTATAAGCTTGGAGAAGTCGTTATTTTATTTAATCTGACTTCGTAGGATTAAAAGCAACACGATCATCGACCCGACGCAGTCCCCTGTTGTTGTTATTGTTGTAGTTGTTGTTGTTGTTGTGAGCGCCGTTGGGGAGCAAATCAGCGATGTAAACGGTGACGTCATGACGCAGCAGCGGCTGCACCAGTCAGGCTCTGGGCGGTGTGAACAGAGCGGGAGCAGAAAAGGGAAACCGGAGCTGAACCAGAAAAGCTCTAGCTCGGAGCTAGAAAGGGAAAAGCGCTGGTGTGAAAGCCGCAGAGAAGAAGTGAGTGGAGGGGTGTTCAGTGGGTCGTAATCTGTAACCTCACCACTAGATGACGCTAAACCTTATCTGGTAGTTTATTTTGAAGAATAAAAATGTTGTACACCAATAGGCTACATTGAATGTATGAGGGGTTGAGAAAATAGTAGAGAAACAAAATATCACAGAAACGTCAACAAAACGAAGTGAAATGGAAACAAACTTGAATGAAACAATAATATTAAGATTCAACTCTACAGGTGGAAATACTTGCATAAAGCTCTTCGTATGGAGAGAGTGGTGCTAGACGGAAACATCTACAACACACGTGTAATCACACCGCTGACCCTCTGATTGGTAGACAGTGATTTCCCCCCTGAGCCAGAGCAGTCACCCCAGATGGGACTCGAACCCACAATCCCTGGCTTAGGAGGCCAGTGCCTTATCCATTGGGCCACTGGGGCACCATTTCTGTGTTTATCCACATCATTTCAGCTCAGATATTGTGGAAAAATAGCCAAATATATCTGCGAGTGCATTTTGTTTTCATCTAAACATGACGGTGTGTCTGCTCAGTGAGGGGACCCTTACTGAAAGCAGGTGCTCCAGTGCATCAGCATCTCGTCCTTTCAGGTGTCACACTCTGCCCCCCCCCCCTCCTTTCCTCCCCCAATTCACTTAATAAAGTCAGTGTATCTCCGTGGCATGTGTCCAGCCCAACTGCTGCCTCTGCAAAGACAACGAGGCCTGATAGCAGGTAAACAGTCTGCATAACAAGGACTTATTAAGATGATGAAATGTCCTACAAGGCCCCAAACACCCTCTTAAAGAAATCTCCCCCTCCGATAAGGGAAAGAAAGAGAGAGAGAGGGGGGGGTCCTAACCTGATTGGATCGGCGGCTCGGAGGGGGCGAGCGTAACGAAATCAAATGGCCGTCAAGCCGCTGTCATGCATAATTAATTGTGCCTTCTACGACCAACTACACAAAAATCCATGGTCATTTGATTAGGGGGTTTGGAGGACTCTGAAGTGCATCGCTGTCTGAGATGCTCCTCCACTCACCTCTGTGGGAGTGTCAGCCTGAGCATGTTGCGCTGTAACATGCAACAGAGATCTAACTCTCATTAAGGCTCCTTTAAAACCCAAGGGTATAGTACACCTACTTCTCAAATTCTGTACAAAATGTGTGACTGTTTTGATGAAGGTCAACACAGAAAATAAAATGATACAAGACAGTTATCTGCAGGTTGTTGTGGAGACAAGAAACAGTGTTGACTAGGTTGAGATGAACTGTGCACTAAATAAAACATTAAAACTGATAGGAAACCGTCATTTTTGTGAGGAATGTCAGGAGGAGGAGTCAGTAGAGCATATAGTGCTGAGATGTAGAAAATAACACAGAGAGAGAGAGAGAGAGATATTTAGGAATCATTTTAAGGAGTTAGGCAGGATCTCAACTTAAAGGGTTAGGGTATGAGCATGAGTGAGGGAGGGTATAGGGCACTGTGATATTTCTTAAGGAGTACGGGGGGTTTCATAGGATTTGAGGTATTATTTATTCATTTTATTATTATTATTGTGAAGGGATTTAGATTGTGAACCAAAGCGTATTGTCTGATCCACACTCGAAACAGAAAAAGCCGGTAAAGCACCATTAAGCTGGATGCCAACCGCCGTAAAACTCAGAGAAGAAGAAGTCAAGGAAACACCCCCATACTTCCTTTTTCTACTCTCAGAAATGAAGTTGCTTAGTTACTATACACGTATGGGGTTCTTTTGCTCACGAAAACCTATTTTTGCGACCTGGTAGAATCTTTTAAGAAAAGTTCTCGGCTAAAAAAGTGAAATTTCTATTCCAGTACGGACTGTTTAAAAATATTTGGACTATTTGAAGCGAATGTATTTGCAAGATTTGAGCTATACCAAGTTTCTATCCTCATGATACGTGTTGTAAGTTCCTTTGAATAACAGTGACAGCTCAAATAAACGCTTTCCTCGTTTGAATGGGGATGACCTATCACCACATGCTTGTATGGAGTTTTTTCCTCTCACAAAATAGCAGAACTGAGTGGTTGTTGGTCTTTGTCGTGTGTTCGAATGCAACTTCCTGTTGAAGACGCAGGCAACGCAGTAGCATTACGCCTGTGTTTATATACTGCACTGCTCACAGGTTCATACACATTACCTGCAATTCAAACAATATTGCATCTCTGGAGACTGTAAGACATCCACAAATAATATAAATATATGGTTAACTTTAGCAGTAAGTATTTCATTTTAATTTGTCCAGTCGAAACTGCGCGTTTTAATATTTCCTTTCTTTTGTTTCCTGCATTTTAGAAACAGCTTATTGTAAATTAAAAGAGATTGTTATTATTGAGACTGATAATAATTATATTCCATTTATCATTTTTAAGAAGTCAGTTTCAAAGTCTCTGAGTGGTGGAAACAATATGACAAACATTTGGAAATATGGAAATGTTAAAAAGTAAATCAAATGTATGTAAATCAAAAGTATAGACGCACTAAACTTAAAGAATCACCAGTTTGAATAATAATAGTTTGCATGAAAACTATTTAATGTCCCATATAAGGAATTTAAATCAGCAACTACTTCAGACACTTCACCATAAGTGTGTGAGCAGCACCACCTGCAGGACATCAGGGGAACGTCATGTTGAATAACAGGAAGTGAAACACATCAGACCGTGGTAACCGCAGCAACGTTTTTATTCAAAAAAAGCATATATTGAGGAGTTAAAGATGCATATACTTACATGTGTAAATAATGTTCAAATACACACAGTTGGAAAACAATGTGCTTCAGCAGCTGCAATGTCGTTACGCACATCCTCTGCGGGGATGTTATGTTCTAATGAATCTCCCTGAAATGGAGGGGAGA
>NW_011354954.1:0-2820 GCF_000735185.1 Notothenia coriiceps
AGAATTATTGAAAAATGACACTTCATGTAAAAAAGAAAGAAAGTTAACAGTTAAATATTTTAATAAATAAATGCAGGAATAAATATGTGTCGAATTGTAGTGCGGTTCATACTGCATCTCTCCATCTCTCCTCTTTTTGTGAAGTCAATAGCTGCCATTACATTATAAATCTTAAACTACAGGAATTAATCAAAACACATCAAAGAATTTTGAATTTCCAAGCTTTTTTTTTACAGAATCACATTTGTATTCCTTTTCTTTCATCCCGCTTTATTTCCTCGCCCTACATTTGCATTTTTAGGGGTGGATGCTGTCCCCCATTGCCCCACCACCCTTATAGGTGAAGTAATGGTCTGTGTGGAATCTGATTGGCTGCTGAGGAACTTCCTATGATGGGCCGAGCCACAAGAGGCTTAGAGCGGACCCCCACTAGTGTACACACACACACGCGCGCACACACACACACACACACACACACACACACACACACACACACACACACACACACACACACACACACACACACACACACACACACACACACACACGGTTGTTATTCTCTTTCATCCTAGCTTGAAAGTCTGACATTGAAAAGTTATACAACGCTTCATCTCAAGGCCTGTTTCATCGAGCAATTTCAAAAATATATATAAACTCTAGCAAACGGAACGTGATGCAGAATAAATCACAATTACACTGCGTCGTAAAACTGATTACATTTCTTACTGTAGTGAAAAGCGTATTAAATGATCTCAAAACAAACTGCATGTGTCCAATAATGGAACAAAGAAGCGTGACTCATTCCTGTAAAAAAAGACAAACCCCCGACTCTGTTCGACACAGAGAGTCTGACTGTTGTGATGAACTCGCCCCGAGAGAAATATCCAAACACTGGCGCTATGAAACATTTAACAATCCCCGCGGCTGTTTAGGAATTCATCAGAAAGGGTTTGAAACTGAGCTGTTTTTTGTCAACTTAACATCTGTGTTACTGTGCGCCGTGACCTTTGACCTCGGCAGTTAGATAATGACTCGTCTGACTGATGTGTTTACTCGTCTTTATAAATAGTCAAGTGGCGCACAAACTGTTAAAACATGTTATTGCCATTAACGTAATGACTTTCAGGTTTCGACAGTGCTGAGATATCACAATTAAGGAGAACATGTAAACACACTCGGTGTTAATCTGAGGAACGGGAAACCATTTACAACGAGATCTAAGAATATGTGATCCTCGGCAGCACGTGTTCATTTGACTTCTAATTGCTTGTGTTTTTAAAACATTGTGTAAAAACAAGAAAAGAGTCTTTGAAGTTTTTAGGGCTGGGTGGGTAAAAAATCAATACTATGGAGTACAGACAACCACATCAGCAGGAGAGGACTCTTTAAAGTAGAGACACTACATACTGATATACACCTGAACATCAGCAGGAGAGGACTCTTTAAAGTAGAGACACTACATACTGATATACACCTGAACATCAGCAGGAGAGGACTCTTTAAAGTAGAGACACTACATACTGATATACACCTGAACATCAGCAGGAGAGGACTCTTTAAAGTAGAGACACTACATACTGATATACACCTGAACATCAGCAGGAGAGGACTCTTTAAAGTAGAGACACTACAAACTGATATACACCTGAACATCAGCAGGAGAGGACTCTTTAAAGTAGAGACACTACATTGACCTTCAGTGTCTGCTACACTAATGTAAAAACAAAGTTTAGGGATAATGTGTTTTGGCAGATACGTTGCATTATTGATTGTTTTATTCCCATACACTTAATGAAATGAGAGATGCTGGTCTTATCTTAGTAAATGAAACAGGAAACTAGCTCATATTTCTAATGGAGTTATTTTTGCTCATCTCGTCATCCCACTTATTATTAAAGTTCCCCTTCAGGAATCAGCTGATGATTTCAGGGCCGATGTCTCGACGTTCAGCTGCGAGACGTTACACTCTGAGGTGTTTTTACCAAGTTAATGTGTGAAGAAACACATCAGGCACAACCAGAACCTGCAGGAACCTCACGTGACTCTGACTCAGAGGATTGAAATGAATTGAATATTTGAAGAAGGAGTTGCTGCGCAAAGATAACAGTCTGTCATCAGGCTGAAGGTCGTTAACTGAGCTGTGAGATCAGCCCGTAGAACTATAGGACTTTAAAACATAGAGAAGGTACAGACACATCACATATATGTATATATAGGACTTGATATACACACACAAGCACGCATTCACACACACACACACACACACACACACACACACACACACACACACACACTGGGTTGAGTGGGTTGCTGATTACACTAAGGTAAGGTAATTGTAAAAACAGAACGCTGCTTTCTTTTATCCGTTTATTTACCGGCTAAATCAAGTGTTCTGTCACCCACACCTGAGTCGAAAAACACACACGCACATTCACAAAGACACAAGCAGGTGCAGATTAACACCCAGATGTCGATGAACACACACACACACACACACACACACACACACACACACACACACACACACACACACACACACACACACACTGACTCTCGCACACTTGACACAATTTACTATAATCCATTAAAGCTGAATTTACATAATACTGTCTATGCTTAACTGCCCCTGCAGACACACACACACACACACACACACACACACACACACACACACAGGCATGTATATATGCTGCAGTGTGGATGACCTTGCAGCAGCGACAGAGCAGAACTGTGTGTGTGTGTGTGTGTGTGTGTGTGTGTGTGTCTAATTAAGACTCTCTTTCCCCATATGTGCTGGTCTGAGATCAGCTGCCAGCTGTC
>NW_011354955.1:0-2854 GCF_000735185.1 Notothenia coriiceps
TCTTAGCAGTTGACCAATCACAACAGAGCCGGCCAGCTAACCAATCAGAGCAGATTGGGCTCTGGTTTCAGACAGAGGGTGAAAAGAGGTGCTGCAGCACAGGCAGTATGAGAACAATAAAGAGCTTTTTGAACATTAAAGCATGGAAACCACAAAATACAGATATGAGCCTTGAAAGGAGCATAATAGGTCCCCTTTAAACATAATCATCATATTCTGGAGAACGAAGGACCATGCATTTGCCTTCCTTTTTTTCTGATGTATTTTTCCATTCAGTTGAGCTGTTTAGGACCAGGGCTTTATCCTCACCACAGGACGTTTTACAGGGTCGGGTTGTGGTATTCACTGCAGTATACAGATGGCCTGCATGCAAGAACATATCAAACTCAGACATGTGCATCTTCACACAGACAGAGAAAATAAAATGTTCATCAAGGTAACAATGCAATTTATTTTGTAAAACCTGTATGTTCTTCTGCTGTAGGGCCATTTCTATACCTCAAAGTTTGGCTAAAAATATTGTAAGCTTGAACCCCCCAAGGTTTGTTCTGCAGTTGATGCAACAGTTTTGCCTTGCTCCTGCATTCTTGTTTTTACAGAGCAAACACACGCAAACAAACACACTTACATAACATGGGGGATGATGCTCTAGTTGACTGAGAACAAACATACATTGCAAATGTTTCACACGCTCTTGCAGTGTTTTTGTGCCTCCTGGTTTCTCAGACTATTTTTATATCTCTAAATGTTTGGTCCCATATAATTGTACACCCGCCAGGCCCAACTCGCTGACAGAATGTATTGTTTCAGTGGTTTCAGATTAGTTGAACCAGAGTATTTTGCTTCAAAGACGTTTTATTGTGTTCACTCCATCTCTGCTATCCTTACATTGTAGCTAGCTAGAACTTTGAGTCACAGTATTTCATGTTAAAGGGCTTTACAGGTCAAACATTACATTCAGATCAGAGGGGTAACTACAGAACCAGGCCTGTATTTTCAAACTCTTCCTAGTTCTCATTCATAACACTTCGTTCGATGTCTCACTATGGGATGCGCCTCCCCGCGAATGCCTCAGAAGCATCAATCTCATTACGCCAATCCTGATTGGCTGGTGATCTTGACGACCACGTCAGGGAATCCACCCACCCTTTAAGTAGCTTGCGCTACGACGCAGCGTCATTCAAACACCTCTTCTCGCTTCGGAGCACATCTCTAAATTATCAGTAGCCTGGCTAGCTTAACTGTCCATAGACTGAACCACTCTAAGCTAACTTTCGGTCGCCGGACGCTTGCCGGCTACACTTGCCGGCTACACTTGCTTCGTATAGATTTGAATATTAACACACCAGTTAATACTCGATTCTGCTCCGCCGTTTTTTAACGGTAAGGGTTTTGATTATTGAACAGTAACATACCATTGTTCCGTCCCTCCAAGTCGGCACTCCGGCTATCCAGGATGGACCCTTCTCTTCCTCACACCAGAGGAGACGGAGGCTCAGAGCAGGGGCGCCGCCAGGGATTTTGGGCCCCATGAAAATATATCACATTGGGCCCCACCATCAGGCACAGGCCACTTTGTTTATAAATTACCTCGAGGGCCGTACCAAATGGTCTAGCGATCTGTATACGGCCCGGGGGCCGGAGGTTCCCCACCCCTGCTTTAATATAATAACATTAGTATTAATATCATAACCAAAATGTCGGTGATTAACATTTAGTTTACCTAATACAGACTCACTCAACGCTTCAAACTTTCCATCATCCAAATAAACTAAAAGCAGTTTTTTGTTTTGTATAGATAATTGGCTATGTGGGAAAATACTGTGTTTGAAATGTATAATTAAAATTAGATGTTAGCTTTTTGTTTTGAAAAAATCTGCCCCTTCCTTCAGACTTCCTTACAGAGCCCCTCTTCCAACACACACAAACGCGCACATGACCAATGAGGGCACGAGATAAGTTTGTGCACAGTTGGAAGGCTGACAGGCAGGTAGGCCATCCAGTTATTTTAGCCGGGCCGGCTCAGATGATTGATCGTGCTTTTTACAGCGCCACGGCGTCCACAGATGAAATGTTTGTATGTATTTATTGTCAAAGCATTTAATGTATTCATTGCTATCGGGATGTTAAGAGCATTCCATGGAATATAACAAAAAGTGTTTCTGAAGTGAATTACCTACTGTTGGAGATTTGGAGGATGTTTAAAACCAACCTCGTCTCCGCGTGTCGTTTGATAAGCTGGGTAAATTCGTAAAAAGGAAGGGATTAAGAAACACCAGAATGCAAGTGAAACAATAATCTTGTTTTAATGATACAAAGTAACAATACAAATACATCACCGAATCACGAAGCACTCTGCAGACTACTCCGGGTTCAGGTTCTACCACCGTGTGAGACAGGTCGCAGGAACGGCCAGTCAAAAACAAGAGCGCGAACCAAAGGAAAACACAGGCTTTCATATTAAAAACACAGGAGGAGGTGTGTGCGTGCTTTCCCCCAGAGGTCATCTTATTGGGAGAGACCAACACATGGCCTGTCGCACCCAATCAGTGCGACACAGCAGAAGAAACCCGGAAACAAAAAGTCTCTTTCAGTTTGACGAAGACCAGATACCTTTTGGTGTCTGGTACGAACCTGCTCTAAACAACAAGTTTCCTTATCTTATTTCACATCTTGCAGCCAGCACACACACATCCCCTTTATGGCCCTTTGTCCCTGAGTCCATCTTCCCCCCTCAGGTTACCACACACAAGTTAAAAGTATGTTTTAAAGGCCCAGTGAAGTGCATTTTTTTGCACCAAAATGAAATGGCAGTTTCATTCCTTACATATCATTGTGCCTGTTCATGGCTAAA
>NW_011354956.1:0-2551 GCF_000735185.1 Notothenia coriiceps
TAAGTCACTTGTTTTTCACAAAACATTTACATTCAAACACATTTTTTAAATGTTTTTTTTCATTGGAAAAAGTTGATATTTAAATAATGTTATGTTATGCAAAACTAAAGTATTTATATAACATAACATTATTTAAATATTTTTTTACATTCCCGACCCGTTCACTTAGAATCAAGCCAAATCAGCCATAAGGATTTGCATTGAAAGTGTTTTATTGTAACAGAAGAGCGTGTGTGTGTGTGTGTGTGTGTGTGTGTGTGTGTGTGTGTGTGTGTGTGTGTGTGTGTGTGTGTGTGTGTGTGTGTGTGTGTGTGTGCGTGTGCGTGTGTGTAGGGAGGGGGCTTTTTCATTAGGCCATCTGCAGAGTCAATGATCCATCCCAGGTACGGTGCTCCATCCTGGGCAAACAACCACAGGCTGCTGCGGCCCACCTGGATGGATGAGGGCATTGGTAGATCCGTGTGTGTGTGTGTGTGTGTGTGTGTGTGTGTGTGTGTGTGTGTGTGTGTGTGTGTGTGTGTGTGTGTGTGTGTGTGTGTGTGTGTGTGTGTGTGTGTGTGTACACTTACACATTCTCAGGGTTAAGGGGGCACCCCTTTCACCAGCTCTTGCATGAAGGCTGTCTCTGTTCTCTTTTTGCTTCAAACAGTCTCTTTACTTTCTTTTCTCCCCCCTATCCTCCCCTTTTTCCTGCACCACACTGGCTGCTTTCACACCAAGAGGACAGCCTCTCTCTCTCTCCTCTTTTTAGCCTCTTCCTTTGGTCTTCAATTGCTTTTTTTAAATGTCCTCCCTCCTTGTCTTCTGCCTGTCTATCAGTGGCACTAAGCCTCGAGAAAATCCTGTATCTACATGCTGATACTCTGCTTCCAAGTAGATGTCACTGTACAGCAGGTGAGCTCTCTCCAGGAAAATACCTGCAGGTGAGGTCGACAGATTTTATGTTGTTTTTTTCCTATATAATTCTGTCAGGCTTTTTCCATACGCTGATGTGTGCACAATCTTCTGTTTTCTTAGCTTAAGTTCAGCATCAATCAAACTCTGATCCTTTCGTAAACCCTAGAGCACCTGACACACACACACACACACACACACACACACACACACACACACACACACACACACACACACACCAACACGTCGTGCACACATGGCACTCCTGCGGGCAGATGTTCATGTTTGGGTTTCCAGTACCATTCCCCAAGAGACTCCCATGATTCTTTGCACCTGCTAGCAAACAGAGACAGGTTTACTTCCTGGTCTTCAGCCACTGCCAGACACCCTCTTTGCACTTCTAATTAGCTCGATGCCAAGTCTCTTATTTGTCATCTCCTCGATCCTCGCTCTCACCTAGCCTTTTGTGCGCCATATTAAGAACGTTCCATGACGCTTATTATGGATTCAAAGAGCGGGGAGCGATAGAGTGGTGCAGTGACGAGTCCTGAAACCAGGAAGTGAGTCAGCTTTTCACCACTTCCTGTTCCCTGGTCTCAGAGCCAACGGGATCTCTTCATAGGATTTAGGAAAATATCTGAACTAAGGTCTGTGGTTGAGACACATTGAAGAGACGGATCACGTTTTGTTCTACATTAAATCCATCAGCAGTGACCCCACTGGTGATTTCTGAAGAGTGTACGTGTCTGAGAAGCGATGGTTGTTACCAAGTGGCTGAATAGGACTACAGAAGTCGTGGAGGCCGTTGTACGTCATTACGCCGAACACGTAAACACTCCTCTAAGTTAGTTTCTGTTCTGCTTGAAAGCAAGTCCCTGCCTCCTGCAGACTGTTCAAACAAACGCTTCAACTCGTTCCATCTAGAATCTGTGTGTTTGAATATGGATCTGAAGTTGGCGTGACGTTGAAGTCGTGCTGCTGTTCTCGGCTGTAGCTCCTTTATAGCATCACGTTAGCATTTAGCTTCTGGACATTAGATTTATGATTAGAACATTATGAAAGTAGACATGTGGAGATTATCCGGCTGAACTAAAAGTGCATTTATCAAACAGGTTAGTTTCCACAGACCTTATTTCCAGCTCTTTTCCAAAATCCTATGGAGAGATCCCATTGGCTCTGAGACGAGGGAACAGGAAGTGGTAAAATGCTGACTCACTTCCGGGTTTTAGGAATCATCACTGCACCACTCTATGCAATTCTTAATAGATACGTCTTAGACCTCTCTTCTCGACCCTCAGGTGAAACTCCCAGTAGAGCCACCATCGGATTTAGAACAATATTTTTGCTGGAACAATTCTTTAAGAGCACCAAATATCTTCATCTTCAGTTTCATCCCACAAGCCATAAGACTGTTAAACACCTGGAGTGGAGTGCACCAGCTGGGCGTAAGACTGGGCGTAACTCTACGTCCGACGTAGAACCGAAGGTTAAGACCTAACTAAAGTTATGACTGGGGCACCACTTACACTGAAGCCCTGTGTGCGTTGTGCATCGGAAAGACAGACTAGCATCCAGAGTAACGTAAAACAGGCAAGAAGGAAAATAACGATGGCAGTGCGTCTTGTTTACAGGTTTAACAACGAAAGGGCATTAAGAC
>NW_011354957.1:0-1441 GCF_000735185.1 Notothenia coriiceps
GGATCAAATGGGCTTTCATCAGACTGATCAGGCAACAAGCCCTTTCAAGTGTTTGCTGACTTCACATATATCCTGCAACTGAAAAAGTAATTAAAGGTCTATAAGAGTACGGTGTGAATCAAACCAGTATCTTAAGCTGCATATACAAACACACAAACCATCTAGAGACAGCAACAACAATGTCAAGTTTTCTATAAACTTATCAACAAGTGTACACATCTGCTTTATGTTAAACATAACCCAATGATTTACATTCAAACTCAGATTTACTTTTTCTCTGAAAGTATTTGTTTCAGTGGCAAAGAAGCATCACTAGATGGCAGCACCACCATGTTCAGTTAAAATCAGCTACCAGTCTTTAAAGGGTCCTATTCTAATAACTTCCAGGCTTCATATTTGTATTTAGTGTCTCTACTTTGACATGTTTCCATGCTTTAATGTTCAAAAAGCTCTTTATTGTTCTCATACTGCCTGTGCTGCAGCACCTCTTTTCACCCTCTGTCTGAAACCAGAGCCCAGTCTGCTCTGATTGGTCCCTAGTTGACGCCTCAGTTTTGCATCTGATAGTTCTGTTTCCTCCTCTTTTTGCATTGACACATCTTTTTGAATGCATATTTTGCATTCACGATATCTCCCTGCATGTCACCTTGAAAAACAACAAACACTCCCTGTCAGAAGTAACAAACTGGTCTTAAACAACAACATAGAAACATTAAACATCTACTGTGTGTGGGCGCAGCGAAACCCGAGTGCACTGGAAGATCTTTGTTTGATGCAAATGAAGTGTAAAATGCAGAAAGAGAAGCACATCTTTCCATATACAGGATAATGAAATGAGTGGATAACTCATATTTAATACAGCTGATACAGCAGATGTAAGGATGGAAAAAGGGTTTGCTTATTATGCTTCATCGTACAGTCGATATTGAAAGTAAGCAAGTATCTCTATTCGCAAGAAGTGACAAACAAATCACTTCTCCTTCCTGTCCTCAACAGTGGCAAATAAATAATCCGTATTTGCACCATGCACACATGAGGAGGCTGATAACCGCATCCTACTGCACCTAGGAGATGTGTGAAGGAAGGGTATAGCAAGGTGTCAATACGCACAGTTGACACGGATGTGGTAGAACTGGCAGTCACAGCAGCCCAATCCCTCAACATCACTGCTGTGGGTTGCATTCGGAGCTGGGAACAGTTTTCGGCATTTAGCAGCTCATGAGATGGCGAGATCACTAGGTCCAGATCGATGCATAGCCTTACCAATGTTCCATGCATTTACTGGATGTGACACTCACTTTCATCATATCAAACACTTCTTCTCTCTATTCAACTTAAGCTCATGATTAAAACTGAACCCCTGGTGACTAAACAAACTAAAACGACCTGTCAGAAGTGAGCAAACTGGTAGTGTGACATTCATTATCATGTGACAACATCA
>NW_011354958.1:0-1655 GCF_000735185.1 Notothenia coriiceps
AAGCTGAGGCCATGGTGCTCAGCAGGAAACCGATGGACTGTCCACTCCAAGTAGGGAATGAGTCCTTACCCCAAGTGAAGGAGTTCAAGTATCTCGGGGTCTTGTTCTCGAGTGAGGGAACAATGGAGCGTGAGATGGGTCGAAGAATCGGAGCAGCGTCGAAAGGAGCCAGTTGAGGTGGTTCGGGCACCTAGTTAGGATGCCACCTGGGCGCCTCCCTAGGGAGGTGTTCCAGGCACGTCCAGCTGGGAAGAGACCAAGGGGTAGACCTAGAACCAGGTGGAGGGATTATATCTCTTCGCTGGCCTGGAAGCGCCTTGGGATCCCCCAGTCAGAGCTGGTTGATGTGGCCAGGGAGAAGAAAGTTTGGGGCTCTCTGCTGGAACTGCTACCTCCGCGACCCGACCACGGATAAGCGGGAGAAGATGGATAGATAGATCACTTGGACTGATCTTGGTCCTCTTCCGTCCAGCAGTGGGTGGCAAGAGATAGAGGAGCAGCAGCAGAGAAGCCATGTCACTGTCCCAGCCTATCAGGAGGAGAAATCAGACAACAACAAAAAGTCAGTGTCTTCCTCAAAATGCACAAAGTAAAGAGCACTAGCTATTAGGAGTGCAACAACTAATCGACTTAATCGATTAAAATCGATTACCAAATTAGTTGCCAACTAATTCAGTCGTCGATTCGTTGGTGACATCATCACGTGTGTTTTACGCGCCGTTAAGCTCCAAAGTTATTGGTCTTTTTATCGGTACTGGAGACATTTAAAAAATATATGTCATCTATATGTATGTATGCTACAAAAATATTATATCGCAGTCTTAGTGTCGCCAACTCGTTTCTAACATGCAAAAAGACAAAGAAATGCGTCTATGATGTATTTTCGATCAGACGAGATCTCTCTCCCCGGTCTGCGTGCGAGGGGCAGTTTACACACACGCGGCTGCTACATGCAGCAACACACTGCGGAGATGGCGGAGAGAACACGTTCCGAGGTGTGGTTAAACTTTACCCGTCTCGATGTGGACAATGCTCGTTGCCAAAAGTGTAATAAGAGTTTAGCATATAAGAGAGGTAACACGAGCAATTTGTCTAAACATTTAGCAAAAGTGCACCACATTCAGACGGAGGAATGCACCGGGTTCGACTGTCTTTCTAGTAGCTCTGTAGCCCCGTCCACGTGTAACGTTTCCACGTCAGCAACACACGGAGTTAACTTATAATATACTATATTATGAATTATACAAACAGTGTTGAATTCCACCTTGTGGAAACATCCTGTATCAGTGGCTCTTTGTCTTGTTCTAGTTCTGTTTGCTCCTTGTGCAGTTCCTCTGTGTTTGAGGGGCTGTGTTTAAAATGCCCCACTATTTTACGACATCTTGCCAATGTGCCTGTGAACCAGCTGTCAGCAAGGCAAACTGTGATGGTCCTTTGCAACACGTGAGCAACACACGGCATGTGCTGGAATGTGAGCAGTCTCATTGCAGAGGTCATGGTTCGGGCACTGTCTGTTCTGATTGTGATGACTTTTTGTGTGACTTCCCAGGCCTCTACCACAGACTCAAAATCTTCTGCCACGTTTTCAGCAAAGTTCCTAGTGGTGGTCTTCTGGATGGTCAAGGCAAATGAGTGAAGACGCCACTTGATGTCAA
>NW_011354959.1:0-532 GCF_000735185.1 Notothenia coriiceps
CTGGAGACATTTAAAAAAAAATACGTCATGTATTATTGCTACAAAAACATTATATCACAGTCTTAGTGTCGCCAACTCGTTTCTAATATGCAAAAAGACAAACAAATGCGTCTATGATGTATTTTCGATCAGACGAGATCTCTCTCTCCCGTCTGTGTGCGAGGGGGCGGGGCAGTTTACACACACGCAGCTCCTACATGCAGCAACACACTGAGGAGATGGCGGAGAGAACGCGCTCCGAGGTGTGGTTCAACTTTACCCGTCTCGATGTGGACAATGCTCGTTGCCAAAAGTGCAATAAGAGTTTAGCATGTAAGGGCGGTCACACGAGCAATTTGTCTAAACATTTAGCAAAAGTGCACCACATTCAGACGGAGGAATGCACCGGGTTCGACTGTCTTTCTAGCTCTGTAGCCCCGTCCACGAGTAACGTTTCCACGTCAGGTGTTATGTATGCTAGCAGCAACACACAGAGTTAACTACATTATACAAACATGGGTTAATGATTAGAGGTAACTGAGTTATTTATTTT
>NW_011354960.1:0-2247 GCF_000735185.1 Notothenia coriiceps
TGGTGTGGTTTTGGCGAGAATTAGACGTGATCTGCATCATTTTCTTTGTTTACATGTTAACCCTTCCTTTCTTTTCTTTTGTAAAGATGTGCAGCGTGGATTTAAGGAGGATATTGTGTTTTGTTCTCAGGTATGTTTGTGTTTGTATTTTTGTGTGATTACTTGATAAGATTTTCTTGTTCATTTCTTAATCTATAAATACTAAAGATGACATTGAAGTGAGTGCTGCGGAGGATGTGCAGCGTGGATTTAAGGAGGATATTGTGTTTTGTTCTCAGAATAAACGCCAGAAAAGACACCAAGATGCTTCGCTGTGTTTCCTGATCGATAACAGATCGCTATCGATTCCATTCGATAGCTGAATTAATACAAAACAACAGGAAAACGTCTGCCTCTTCACAATGGTCAATAACAGTGAACGGATGGTTATTAAAGTAAGGTAAAATAAACATAATCACACTAAGCCTGGTTAGTGGTGCCTGACTTTATATAAGTGTTTTTTTATAAGTGTGTGGTCGTGTTCTAGTCACTTTGCCTAGTGCTACTGCTTGTTACAACTTGTATTCGCCGTACTCGCCATGAACTGTTATTGCTGCCGAGTGGGGCCAGCTGAGAGAATAGACCAGACTCCAGCAAAGGTAAATTGTATATAGAGTGCGCCATCTAGTGGGATCAAAATGCCAGGTATTGCATGAAAAAGACAAAATGAATGTGGTCTTTACTATAATTTGGAGAATTTTGGACCAATATTCGGCGGGCCGGATTCAAAAGCCCAACGGGCTGTATATGGCCCGCAGGCCTTCGTTTTGCCCATGCCTGGGCTATACGAAAGAGAAAAGTAGCGGATACAACCGTTTGCGTTCTCATGTAAACAGCACCTGAGTCGTTTGGCCCCCCAGAGCGTTCCGTTTGCAGATCTATCCAGCCTGGGACCCGTTATCGTTTGCGGGGTCCGTTTTCGCGTTTCCGTTACGGCCTCGTGTGAACGAACGGGCTATACGAAAGAGAAAAGTAGCGGATACAACCGTTTGCATTCTCGTGTAAACAGCACCTAAGCCAGGGGTGTCCAAACTACGGCCCAGGGGCCAACTGCAGCCTGTGGTCCATTTTTAATTGGCCTGCATCACATTTTTTAAGTATAATGGAATATGGCCCACACATGAAACTTGTGCTTGTCTTATATTGTACTTCTTAAATAAATATGTAACAATATATTACACAGTATTCATGTGTTAATAAGCCCACATTTCAAATAAATTGATTCAATTCAAGTTGAAAATATTGTATTCTTTGGAATGTTGAATATCTTCCTTTTGAAAAGTGAACGTTTCAGGCATCTAACCAAAAACATGTTCAAAAATGTAGAGAAAAGGGAACCCGGAAGTTGTACATTTCCAACTTTTTGCTGCACCACTATACTGTTTGAAGAAGACAGCTATTCTGGGAAATGTCATTAAAGAATCCAATGAGATTGTATTACACAGCCTGGTTACAGAAAGAAGAGACATCATATTCAATCCCAGAATAACTGCTGCATTGTGTTGGACATTTCTGAGTGGTGTAAGGGACATGATTCAGGGGCAAGGCTATGTCCCATTATTTACAGTTATAGTAAAAATATTGTCTCTATAGGCCCACACTATGCTTGAGAAGAGGTGGGAAGTAACTAAGTACAATTACTCAAGTACTGTACTTAAGTAAGATTTTGAGTGCAGCACTTTTAGTTGTAATAAGTATTTTGACAATAACATATTGGTACTTTTACTCAAGTAAAGCATCTGAATACTTCTTCCACCCCTGCGCTTGGTGGAAAGCCCATTGCTGCTCACTTTGTATGAAGTGTATCTGGGTCACAGAGGGAACATGAATAAAAATGGAGTCTCTCATCTAGCACAATTTATTCCACCATTTGTTTACAGTAGCTTTGTAAATGCAGTTTGTTTGTATGTTCATTTGTAGAAGTCTTCATACATCAGCTCTTGGCATTCTGAAGAGTGGGTAACACCTCACATGATTGGAATATTAAACAAATATTGTTAAATAACAAATGAATAAATAAGCCCAGTCCAGTGGATCCACAGCGGGACTACAAAATCCTCTTGGGGGTCTGAGAGGCGTCTCCAGGCGCTGTCAGCCAGACCGACTCTAGCAGAAACACAACGTGGGGAACCGACAGTAGCAGAGACTAAAAGGCGCCTTTAGAATCACACACACACACACACACACACAAGATCGGAAGAGCGGTTC
>NW_011354961.1:0-5542 GCF_000735185.1 Notothenia coriiceps
ATCACAGATTTTTTCAGATTTGTGAACAATATTTGAGAGAAATGGTTATTTTGTGTATATAGAAAATGTTTTAGATCTTTGAGTTCATCTCATGAAAAATGGGAGCAAAAACAAAAGTGTTGCATTTATATTTTTGTTCAGTGTATATACCCTTACATTCCGAATATAAAAGCTAAGCCCCAATTTGACCAATCCCTTTTATTTGATTGTGTTCTTAAATAAATGTACAAACCGTTTTATAACACATGTCTACATTTTGCCATTACTTGATGTCTATACACGTTAAAGGTCCTTACACACCAAACCTTCACCAAAGAACACCAAAGAACACGTCCCGACGGAACGTCACCTCACGTCTCCTGCGTCTTGGCCATGTTTCGCACTAGAACAAACCGCTAAGACTTCAGCCGACGGCCAAGTAGCACGTACGAACTGCACATGCGTGACGTGAGTGGCAATAACTCTCCTTACCAGCAGGCGTGATACACCAAGAGAAGAATAACAGACTGCGTGATATAAACAAACAACAAATAGCGTGTGCGTTCCATTTTCAATCTACAACGAGAAGCTCATGGGGCTTTCCCGAACCTGTGTCGAGAGCTGGAGTTAAATGAAATCTCAGATAGTTTTCTTCTTAATAGTTTGTTTGGGTCCCTCACTTCCGTTTCGCTTCTCATGCACTGATTCGCTAAGCAGAACAGCCAATCAGAGTGATTTATTTGGCCGACAGCCTCCCGATTAAACATGTCGAATCGGCGGTGGAAGATGTCGGCACGGCCAAAAAGACACGACGGTGCAGTACACACCACGACACACCAACGCTCATCGACGGCCCGACATCTATTGACGCCGAAAATCGGCTTGGTGTGTGAGGACCTTAAGAGCGGGTTGATTTTACAGGAAACATGAGCACCAAATCCATCTTGGTGTCACAGCGAGTGTAATAAAGGCAGAACTGAAACACAAAATAAACAAAAAAGCAAGCTTTATCATAATAAAACTGGTTCAAGAAAAGTGAAACGTCACAAAAGACAGTAAAACCGGGGGGGCAAACGAGAGAAATCCAGAGTCAGACTTTGATAGGAAACCAGGAACTATGACAATCCGCCATGGGGACAACAGAGAACATTCGGGCGGAAAAAAAACAAATGACTCATGGACAAGACCCAGATGGGGAGGGCAGGTAAAGACTCAACGGTGGCAGGTGATGGACACATGTGGATAGGATCAGGGTGGGCCAGACAATCACAAAAGGCAGGAAAACACAGACAGGAAGTAAAATAAGACAACACACAAGGTGAAAATAAGTTTTAAAATAAATCAAAAAACAAGACAAAGATCATGACATTGTTAATAGACAGAAAAAAGGTGGACACTTTCTACCTTTGAAGCAGTCATAAAGTCTGTCCCCGGATTAATTATATTATATTAGACTGTAGGAGTTCAACAATTGAAACAATCAAAAGCTTTGTTCATAACAAATAAAGTGTTGATTATTCTTATGTAAGGTCCATTGCATCGCGTCTGGCTGACTTTTACTAACAGAAACAATACTCTTTTCTTTTTTTTACAGAGAGCCGTAAAAACGAGCGTTGGTTGCTGTTTCAAGATTGAACAAAGCTCACCTTCAATTTACCCAATGTCAAGAAATATTCATACTGGTTTAAAATAAGCAATTAAAAAGTATTTTACATCTGTGCTGGGCAAGAAAAAGGAGAGAGAATTAAAGGCCTGTTCCCATGGGGGCGCCAGTAGATTTCAGTGATTGAAGCTGTTAAAGTTGCACGGTAGGAATTGAATTATGAAGATACAATAACATTGTCTTTGGATAACGGATAGTTTCTCTTCATCATCTTTTCTCACCTTGCCACGTGAGATGGACAAACTTAATTTACCGATTGACAGACTTTCCATCCTTGACGGATCATTATTTAACCCAAAGAGTTTCTACTAGAAAAAAAACAGCACTATTTTATCAGCTAATGAAGCAGTATGAAGGCGATGATTGTTTTCCTAGTTGGTGGATAGTTTTTCTGAAACTAATGACTTTGAAAGGGGTAATTAATTGATTCTGACGCAGACTTTTAATTAGAAGTGACAAGGAGAACGAATCCCGATGTAACCATCTCCTCACATGTGAGCAAGGCTTTGTTTTGGGCGGTGTGCGAGCCATATAAAACATCCCTTTGAGATCCTGCTGCTAAGTAAGAAATATACACCATTTGTGGCAAAGAAGAGCTTTGAGACAATTTCATTTGGTTTTTGCAAGAGTCTTAAAAATTATTACGATACGCTGTGAAAAATCCCTCTTCTCTCACCTGAAAGGAGATGTGTAAGTGGCAAAGATATCACATCAATCTTCAATTTATAGAATTGATACCTACAAAGTATCGGCTCAAATAAAGTGCCCATTCCAGTGGATTTTCAGGGATGTGTTGGAATCAGCGGAAACTTTTGCTTAGGAGAAGATCAGTGGTTACATTAGCACAAGAAGCGGCTGATCATTTAGTGTAAACTCCTTAGCGCTGTTCCCAAGTGTCATGCAGTAATATTTTCCTCTCTAATACATATTTTCCAAAAGCTTGAGGTGGAATTGATTGCTGTTTCTTCTGCTCAGAGGTTTTACTTTGACATCTATTACATCAGTTCCTTTGGGCCGGAAAATAGTGCAGACATGTCCTTTAGCATTTTCAATAAATATATACAGTATCAGGCATGCACAGGAAAACCTCTATGGACATTGTGTCGGTGAATGAAACAGCTCTATATTTTAAAGAATAAACGTGCGATAAATCTAATGGACAGCTGGGCATTGCACATATGTATGTAAAGGTTTCCATAAGTCTTGACAACATAGAGCATCAACACCATGTGGCTGTTCAGACAGCTCAGAAAAGAAGGCACCTTTTTAGTAGTCAGTAAGTGTAAGTGTGATATGCTGTTTGTGAGTCGAGCAGCTTCCCTGAAGGGCCACAGAGCTCTTATCTGCACTTCACTTTGAAACTGATTTCTCTTTTTTGTTTGTTTTTCAAGGAACATGTTATGTTGCTCCACGCTCTATGTTATTCAGTTTAATATTTCCAAAGTTTGTTTCTGAAGATGCACTTTTCCAGTTTTCATTTCAAGTCTCGGAACGACTAATTGTCAACTTGAGTGACTCGTGTTTGATATACTGTTCCTCTCAATTCTTTCAAATGCACAAGGGTGACACCGCCCCAATGTTCAACCACGTAATGGGGACAAAGGTCAAATAAGTTAAACATTTTTCCCCATATAAACTAAGCTCAAACACATTTCCAGTGACATCTTAGTTCAGTTCATTATAGGACATTGCCAATTATTCATTTTTACAATAAATTCCTCCAATATTCTAAAGTAAGGATTGGGGAATAACAATAACTTAAACCATAGTTGAAATTTGGCAACAAAAACACATGGTTAGGGTAGAGGAAACAGTGTTTGTTTTTTCCAGAACATAAATGCAGTTCTACAAATCTCTTGCCTGAAAGTCTTACACATCCTAACCCTTACTTACATCTTGCTACATTGAAGGTTAACTACCTACTGCGACAGCACTGCATGTTGAAGGCACTGGATATAAATTGTAAGGTGCAGATGTATCTAATGCAGAAAATATCTTATTAACACTGGGATGAAAAAGCATGGCAGAAAATACCAGAGAGGATACCTTCGATGGCTGCTTTTTAGGGTAATGCTAAACCAAAAGTCTGTTATCCCACACATGGTGTTTTTCGTGAGCAAAGAAGGGATACGTTTTGGACTTACTGTAGCAGACCCAATAGAGTTAATGTTGGCAGTAGAGCCGTTGATTCTAGAGGTGGAATATCGAAATGTTTTGCACCAGGTGGACGTTTGGCATGAGGCGAAATCAAGGGAGATTTCATAATTTTTCCTCTGGATGGTATCAGGATTAAAGGATGGTAGAGATAATGATCACCCACCATGATATGGCACTGATTAAGTCAGTTCCGTTTTAAGTTTTTGGGTTAAAGATGAACAATTATGCATGGTTCATACAGGGTATGTGATCATGTATGGTGGTACTATACCATAAAGGGTATGTTAGACATGCAGACTAAATAGCCTGTTGAATACAATTCACCACTTGAATTGTGTCGTGTCCGTGACTAAAATTGCACTCATGCATCTAGGCCAGAAATATTGAGTACAGACCCTAGGAGATAGTGAAGGTCGCTCCAACAGGTTGTCTGGAGTCAAGAAACACTGCAGGCATGCTGCTTTATCGAGCTGTAGGAGCTTGTAAAGGCTTTATGTACTTGCATTATGTCAATTTTGTTAAGCTGAGGTCACCTATTTAATGCAGAGCCTACACTGATACTCTACCAGGAGGAAAACAATATATTAATGCAATATGTAGACTACACTAACTTATTATAGGCTGTTTATGATAAGCACTGTACATGTTGCAGAGGCACACTTTTGCTTTTTATAACATTGCCTCTAGCATTTTGTTGCATTGATGGTTTGAGTTCTAATTTTAAGCAGCAGCATTCAAGAAATGACATAGAGGTTAATGTTTTCTGCAATTCCCCTTTCATTTTCAAGTGGATGTCTGCAAGATACTAATTTCTCTCTTTTTTTTTTGTTGGCGTTCAGACAGCTCAACCCAGAGATCATTTTCCATTCAAGCCAGCTCATTTTCATTGAATTATCAATCACGGAAGTTTCAGCACATGCAAAGTAGTCTTCGATGGAAAAAAAAAACACACAACCATTCAACCCAGTCTCACGGCATTTCGTGTTATAGTCACAACATTTAATCTATTGATTCGTGTTCACCAACACGATTTTCCCCTTTTTTTCATGTCACACAGAATGCTTTTTAAAAGCAATGTATTTCTATTGGTAGTATGTTTCGTGCCTGCAGCACGTCTTTTTGTCCGTTCGGCTCTTGGAAAACCGGAAGCTGTGGGGTTCATAAAAACATGTTCTTACTCAATATCAATCCACGATTATTGTTTTTATTTTAAATCGCATAATGTCTGACTTTTTTTGTCGTCTGTGAGGAAAAGAAATGGGGCTCAGAGCCTCAGAATACTGACATCTGTATTTTTTTTTATATTTTTTTCCTTCTAATTTGTTATTCTTTTCTAAATAACACACTGTTATTTACTCACCAATGACACACAATTATCCTTGTTAATTTTTATTACTACAAAATAAAACAAGAATTTTGAACCTGGCTTTATCCAAAGTTCAGATTTCGATTCCTGAAATGTGTTAAAATATGCACATATTTGATGAGATAATGGCTAATTTGTATATTTAAACATGCTATTTCAGAAAACTTGTAATACAAAAGACAATTGCCTTATTGTAAGTAATTAACTGGAGAAATTTCTAGCTGATACCTTTAAGTTAAAAAAATTACCCTATTCACCTGGGGTGTCTCGCCAGTTTAAAATGTCATGATTTCTTTCCCTTCTAGTATGTATCGGCTTGTTTAGCAGAAAGCTAACGTTAGCCTCAGACTAACAGCTGATGCAGGAGGGCCTGGGGG
>NW_011354962.1:0-2664 GCF_000735185.1 Notothenia coriiceps
CTTACACACCTCGCATGTTTGACTCAAGTCTGTATCTCACACACACACACACACACACACACACACACACACACACACACACACACACACACACACACACACAGGAGAGGCCATGATGACCTGGGGGATCATTACCTGGACTGTGGAGACCTCAGTAATGCCCTGAAGTGCTACTCCAGAGCCAGAGACTACTGCACCAGTGCCAAGCATGTCATTAACATGTGTCTAAATGTCATCAAGGTACATGCATACACATCATATGGCAGTAACCATGGTAATAGCCAGTATTCTGAGTTATTGATGCTTGCGATGCTTCACTGGTTCAATATGGATATATTCTGTACCCTTGTCTCTATGTACTGCCGTTTTGTGGAGTATTAAGCACGCTAAACCTGGGTTTCAAGTTTATGCTTTCTGCCACATAAAAAGAAAGCAGTGTGGGGTGGAAACCACTAGTACCCCTTTCCCACGAAAGCGGTTCCAGTTCAGAGATAGTGCCTGATTAAGAATCAGTTCTTCCTGTATCCACTTTTTTGACACATAGTTGACACCACTTGTTTGCTCGTCAAGAACCAAATCAATACATGGGCTACACAGGTTGCCATGTCAGAATATCATAAGGAATAATATGCCGTTAAAATATGCCTGTAGAAAACGCTTTTTACAACAATATGATGGCAACAAACAGTCAAGATAGTCAGATGAGCTTCAGTTGCTATGCTAATATCACACATCCAATACCAGAGAAACTGTATTAACGCCGTTGTGATACCAAACAGTCTCCTTTCAGACCGAAACACATCCACTTATGGAGTTACTGCTTTCCCGCGGCCGCTGCCGTCAGTCACCGGCTGTACACCGGTGGACGAACAGCGTATCACTCCAGCGGTATGAACCACATTGGTAAACAATGAAGCACTGCACTCTGGGAAAGAGTATAACATTGGAGAAGTCGTTCTTTAATTTAATCTGGCTTCTAAATTTAAAGCAACATAAGCATCGGCCCGACAGTCCGCCATTGTTGTTGTTGTTGAGAGCGGATGTGCCAAAAATCAGTCACAATGATGTCATAACGTCGCTCCAGTCGGGCTCTAGGCGGTGCAAACAGAACTGGGGCCAAAAAGGAGAACCGGTTTGAAACCAGAAGAGCCCTAACACGGAGCTAGAACTGGAAAGGGTTTGGTGGGAAAGGGGTATTGGAGCAGTTTTCAACAATTAGACTAAAGAAACAAAGATGGACTAAACCCTGTCCTCGCTGCCCACAGGTTAGTGTCTACCTCCAGAACTGGTCTCATGTTCTGAGCTACGTCAACAAAGCAGAATCCACGCCAGAGATAGCCGAGGTGAGCCCTCACACAGCACATTCCTGGACAGTGTTTAATGTGAAACTCACACAAACATTCATTTTGAGAAACAGCAAGCCCTTCTTTGTTACCCAAAGTTCCTCACTGTGATGTCACCTGTTTTTATCTGTCTGTTTCTTTTAGCAAAGAGGAGAGCGAGATAGCCAAAATCAAGCGGTCCTCACCAAATTAAAGTGTGCTGCAGGTAAGACAGCATTGTACAATCTTAGTAAGTAGTTGTTTCAGAGGATATAGAGGGGTTGAGTGATGTCATATTTTTCTAGGACAACCCAAGAGTTAGCATCACAAGGGCTCCCTGGAATAGAATCAATGAGATGTTTCCATTAGATTTCAGAATATTGCAGAAAATACTAATTTTGGCAAAACCATGTTTTTGATACTTACACATTTTATTCCGAAAGGCAAGTTTATTTATACTGCACCTTTCAACACAAGGCAATTCAAAGTGTTTTACAAAAATGAAATAGATTAAGAGCATTTAAAAATAGTGCAGCGGAAACACAACACAATTGGCATTTCAAAACAGTCATTAAAAAGCAAACATAATCAAATGTACATAAAACAAGCTAGTATAGAATGATATAGCTAAAATACCGTAATTTTCGGACTATAAGCCGCGCCTTTTTTCCCTTTTTTCGACGCTGCGGCTTATATAACGGTGCGGCTAATCTATGGATTTTTACAGCTAACGGCCACCACCTTTAATTCTATGGGCTCTATGGCCGGTCCGCGGACCCCCAACTTTAAGCGGCGGGTTCCGGCAGGAAAAGCTGGAGGCCGGAAAAGAGTGAGACAGGTAGCGCGCAAAAGTAAAAGTGGAACCGAGAGTGGTGCGAGAGACAGAACGAGAGCAAGACAGACAGACATTACGAGAGCGAGACAGTTTGTCCCCGTACCACTGGTTGAAAACCGCTGCTGTAGATCACTGCCGGTACGTGCGCTGGGAGCGCACCGTTTAAGTTTGAAAGTTGAAACGTTTGTGTGTCTGAAACGCTATGTGATACAGTACAGTTTACACAGCACAGTACATGTTCTGTAGCTACTATTGCACTAAATGGTAACACTTGAATACGTTATGCAAATATGCAACTTGTTTGTTGAAATGTTAATAAATGGGAGCTTCCTCAAACAGCCATCTCTTTCCCGACAATCCCCTCTGTGCACGAACCCTTACATATGGTAATTAAACATTAAAACACCTGCGGCTTATAGTCCAGTGCGGCTTATATATGTACACATCATTCAATTTAGCTGCTGCGGCTTATATTCAGGTGCGCCTTATAGTCCGAAAATTACGGTA
>NW_011354962.1:3134-3386 GCF_000735185.1 Notothenia coriiceps
TACATCAGGTGCTCTCAAATCACATCAACGTATTCATACTGGAGAAAAACCGTACAGCTGTGAAGAGTGTGGGAAAACCTTCACTTCATCGAGTAATCTCAAAATACATCACCGTATTCACACGGGAGAAAAACCGTACAGCTGTGAAGAGTGTGGGAAAACTTTCACTTCATCAAGTAATCTCAAAATACATCAACGTATTCACACTGGAGAAAAACCGTACTGGTGTGAAGAGTGTGGGACCACTTTCAC
>NW_011354962.1:3760-6961 GCF_000735185.1 Notothenia coriiceps
CCATGAATTACACATATGATGTTTGTCAATCTTAAAAAATCATTTCCATGTAAAAAAAGCCACAGTTTGTCGTAAAACTGTTGAAATACGCAACTATGAAAAATACGCAACTACAAATCCTAGAGTCGCGTAAGTGATGTCACAATTGTTTTCCTCCACTAAGAGATAGCTAAGATCAGCGCCATATTGAAATCAGGACAGCATATAGCTTGCACATCTTCCGGCGCAGACTGAAAACTCATCTCTTTCGACTCCACTTCGAGCGATAGAATTACTAACAAAACACTTGTTTTCAGTCTGCGCCGGAAGATGTGCAAGCTATATGCTGTCCTGATTTCNTATAAAAAAAATTAATCAATTTCTTTTTATAATCTTTTTTTTTTAAATTTTCCATTTTTATTTTGTAATCATCTCGCGACCCCCACTTGGGGGGGGGGTCCCGACCCCCACTTTGGGAGCCCCTGCTCTAGGTTGCACTGCCACGTCTACAGTAGCGCAGAATGGACAGAGGAAACATGATTGGGCCTCAAGTTGTTTTTTGCAGCCAATATACATTATCCTACAAACTTGGGATAGGAGGGTGAGCGAACAAGTTATGCATTGATTGGAACCTACATCCCCATTGTTAGACGTACTAAATCCTGCACACTGCTCCTTCAAATTGACAATGTGAACATATGTCGCCATTTTGCAATTTCTGTTATTTTCAGTTGAGAATGTTTCAAAGTAATCTTAAAAAATTCAACTTACTTTTTGTTTCTACTGTTTATAAGTATGATGTTTAAATATTAAATGCTGTATTCATTGGTTGTACTATAATTCTACAAATATTTTTATATTTTAAGTTTTCAGAGTAATTGTTTCCTACAGAACATTTTGTGATATAATTTTGTTGAACCTGTTTGATTGGAAAATGTTAGAAAAAAGCTGTAAAATAACAGTATTCTAGCTGTAGAACTTTAGGTTTTGTATTTATTTTAGTGTTTGATCATACAAATCTAATACATTTTTTTTTTTTTAACTGTTTTTCACATACTGGCAGCCGCTGCTGCCAGTACTTAGACCGGTTTTTTAACGAGTTTTTTTTTTACAGTGCAGGATACGACAGCATGCATTCATTTTTTAGGATAAGCCACTTCCACCAATTTCATCATAGTCAACAATACAACCTACATATTGTGATATAACTGTTACTTATAAAATGAAGTTGCAAAACGTCAAGCAGCCAATCATTTGCCTACATGACTTTGCTTAAGTTAGCTAGCTATGCTAATGTTGTTAGCAAACTAACCTTAGCTAAAATAATCACATTAAGCTTTTTGCATTGTCATCCGTTAGTGTGTTAACATTAACGTAGACGTTATGTGATGTAGAGATGTTTGTACCTTGACGTGGATCTGGTTGCGGAGCACGGCCGCTCGGAGGATCATGGCTTTGGCTCGTCTCTGGAACTCTTTGCCCATGTGGATCGACTTCTCAAAGGTGGTGCTCCTCTGGTCCACATCCCTCGCATACAGGATCTATGAGACAGTACCAGTCAGTGATGTTTCATATGGAAAATGACTAACTGGTCAACATATAATTGTATAAGTGTGTCACCTTGCTGTGGGAGTCGATGCGTGCGTTGATGAGCCCCTCCAGTATGAGCTGAGTGAGCTCGTCCTCCAGAGCAGCTACTGTTGTGTTGAAGGCCTGTGCCATCTTAGTCATATCAGCTGACACGTAGGGGCTGAAATACTGAACAAACATAACCGTCACATGTCTGTAATTATACTATTAGATGGTACTTGTTCTTATTTTTATTTGATTTAGCTGAACAGAGCTTTTGAAGCAGTCAGTGTCTTGTTTTCTGTGTAAGCTTAAAACAAACTTTTATTGCACCCTGGTTTCATTTGCATCTAGCCTTTATTATATTTATACAGTATGTTTTATATACAATTTATTTTGGGTTTGTTAAGTACTTTTATTGGTTCGTTTCGTTTTTATCTATTCTTTGCTTGCTGTGTTGGCCAAAATCTAAGATTATTGAAAAAAGTACACATACATTGACAATAAAGGAGGTTTCTGAGCAGTTCCCGGATCATAGAGTGGCGAAGTCCCTCCCCTTCCGGTGGACCTCCATGGGACCTTATTTCGAAAAAAATGATGTTTTGAAGTCAATGGAGAGAGAAAAATTATCTTTCGATCCCGTTTGAATTGTGCCATCAATTACACATATGTTTCAATTTAAAAGATAATTTTGCAAGTCAAAAAAATAAAAATGTCGTAAAACTGTGAAGTAACACATTTGTTTGTGTGAAACGCTGAATGAACTACAACTCCGGTCTAGCAGAACAACACATGTCACCAAGATGGCAGTCACTACTGTCTTGTCAACAAAACGATTGACTACCCTCACTATCACCACAATGAAACACGTCCAGAAGAATGTCATGCAAAGCTGCCTGCCTGCCTTCCTTTGATTCTCTCTGAACTGCCTGGTCTTTTTAATGTTTAATGTCAACCATTTGTGCAGATAGCATGAAGTAGAAAAGATCGGCGATCGCCGATGCTAGTGTTAGCATTTCTCCCCCGGGCTTAAATTGTGTATTATAGAATGATCACACCGGTGACAGTACTCTTCAAAGGGTTCACGAAATATGACTACTACTCTTACTGTTTAACATTTTGGGTTACTTAATGTTACTTCATATTAAGGCTAATAAAAATGAAAAGGCTGTAATGCTAACTAACGTGCTAGCTACTAGCTAGGTAGCTAACTTGATCCAGCCACTCCTGGGGAGTATACTACGAAGCAGGATTTTCGCTTAGCACAAACTTCAGGGAAAACTCTGGGTTTCCGGTCCTACGAAGCTGGTTCTCTTTTTAGCAGGCTAGATCTCCATGGTAACTTATGCTGTGCGGCTGACCTGCCCCGGAGCAGGTTAGGTTGCAGGCTAAGAGCTCAACTCAGTGAAAGCACTGCCTGCTGACCAATCAGAGCTCAGTGTGCGGAGTTTAAAGCGATCAAGTCATATTACAGGAGAAAGGAAATACAGAAAAGCTGCCGTTGCAGGAAAGACGGCCGGCAAAAATCACCGACTTTGTGAACGTGAACATTAATAGATATCACCTCCCACCTTCAGAGCAATCTGACTATTATAACATTAGCGTTAAGAAAGCTTACTTAAATATCTTCCACAACATAAGTAACCGGATCAG
>NW_011354963.1:0-5577 GCF_000735185.1 Notothenia coriiceps
CCTCAAGCTCAACCTTGACAAGACTGAACTGGTTTTCCTTCCGGAAAAAGATTGTCCCACTCTTGACCTAACAATCAACATCGGCACCTCTGTTGTTTCCCCGACTCTGACTGCAAGGAATCAGGGTGTGATCCTAGATAACAAACTGTCCTTCACTGCAAACGTCGCTGCTACAACCCGCTGCTGCAGATACACGCTTTAGAACTTCAGGAAGATACGTCCCCACCTGTCCCAGAAAGCGACGCAGGTTCTGGCCCAGGCTCTCGTCATCTCTCGCCTAGACTACTGCAACTCCCTCCTGGCTGGTCTACCTGCATGTGCCATCTGACCTCTGCAGCTCATCCAGAATGCAGCGGCTCGTCTGGTCTTCAACCTTCCTAAATTCTCCCACACCACGCCGCTCCTCCGCTCCCTTCACTGGCTTCCAGTAACTGCTAGAATCCACTTCAAGACAATGGTACTTGCGTACCATGCTGCGAATGGATCTGGCCCTTCCTACATCCAGGATATGGTTAAACTGTACACCCCAGCACGTGCACTCCGCTCTGCATCAGCCAAACAGCTCGCTGCACCCGCACTGCGAGGGGGACCCAAGTTCCCATCAGCAAAAACACGTGGGTTTGCTATCCTGGCTCCAAAAAGGTGGAATGAGCTCCCCATTGAAATCAGGACAGCAGATAGCTTGCACATCTTCCGGGGGAGACTGAAAACTCATCTCTTTCGACTCTCCACTTCGATCGATATAATTACTAACAAAGAATTGCTAACAAAGCACTTATATACTAATAAAGGACTGGCTTATCTAAAGCCAGTTGAGCAGCACTTGAAATTTTTTAGCTCTATGAAACCTGATGTACTTATATGATTCTGTTTTCTTCAAGTTTGTACTTTGTTGGTCGAACGCACTTATTGTAAGTCGCTTTGGATAAAAGCGTCAGCTAAATGCAATGTAATGTAATAATGTTTACGTTTTTAGTAATTAGAGGTTACATGCAGTATTTTGAATATAAATATTAACATGATCTTGTATTTATTGTATGATCCCTTTTAATGTACCTCAGTATTGCAGAAACAGAATATAATTGCCACCAGGAATCCCTGCAAAGCAATGGGACAGTGGTTAAATATTCATACAGGAACAGATGTCAGTGAGATTATCCTGTAAATAATAAATGTATATGAATCTTCAGGTTTAATTTTACAAAGAAAAAGCAAAGATAACGTTTCTAGAAAGCTGTTTTATTAATGATAATACACAGCAGCTGAAGATCATATTTCCCTCAGAAAGAAGCCAAAATGATTACTGTTTTTTGCCTTCTTTTTTTTTTTACTTTTAAAAATTTATTTATTTTTAACAGGGACATTGCACATTAATGCCAGTGTTAGCCAAGAGGCTATTTTTCCTCTGTAGTCCCTGACTGGCAATAGATATGACAGATGAACATTGACAGGAAAGGAGGAGAGAGAGGGGATACTAATGTAGCAAAATTCTGTAGTGGAATCTGTTTAAAGTGCTTTTTAGTTTGATGTTGCTTAATGACAATGGAAAGAGTTGAATGCCAGATTTAATACAACTATTTGTGTATAAATTGTTCGGAACATATTTTGTTCCATTGCTTATGTACTCCACTTTGGTTGGCATTGGAAGGAGACCATTTTTTCATTTGCCATCATTATTATAGTCCCCATTTTGGTCTTCATGCTAAAAACCATATATGTTTGGTACAGAAAATGTAAAATCTTAAAAGAAACATGCAGATTATTAATGTCAAATGAATTATGTTTAACGTCACCATAGAAGTTTTTTCGATACATCACATGAGTCTCTGTTCAGCAGCTTGTGCAAACTTTAAATTGCAGTGTATTGTTGCCTGTACCTGGAAGTGGCAGAATATATTGACAAAGAAGTCATAGATGGCTCGGCTGATGCGTCCCTCGGGTCTCCATGGTAACAGGATGTACTGGACTCCCAGCAGAGGGATGAGGATGAGCGTGGCTCTCACGGCCTTCATGTAGGCTGTGGACTCAGCACAGTGGGTCTCCTTCAACTTGGTGATTAAAACACGTACAATGTTCAGGAGAAAGAAAAAGTTGACCTACATGGATGATGAAATTAAAATGGAAGAGAAGAGAGGGACAAATATTTTAATCTGTGATTTGACTTTTGAAGGGGGAAAAAATTGCATTGATTTGCTTGATGGTGGCACTAAAACATCAACTTTAAATAACATGAAGTTCCTTTTCTTTAAAAGAACATGTCAATTACCTGGCAATAGTTAAACCACTTAAAGGCAAAAAGACAACCTTACACATTCATGACATATTTTGCCCCAGTCTTTTACCTTTACAAAGTAACTTAGTCATATCAAATACCAAATACAGTCTGCGTAGTGGCATATTAATATAAAGAATGGCAATGAAAGCAGTGCATTGTAACTGATAAATGATCTGAATTGACTGTGCATTTGCGTCTGTACCATGGTGCATTTACATCAAACGTTTTGAAGGAAAAGTACTCATTCATATATATATATATCATCATTCTGCAATGGGTGTAGAGAGCAAAACTAAATCTGAAAATAGCAATGATGTAAGTCTTACATTATATAACATTGCTCTGAATAGATTTGAATGTATTATTTTATTTTACATGTATGGTAACTTGTACTGTATGTGTATGTCTATATATAAAATATAATAATACAATTGACACCCATGTCTATAATACAATATAAACATACTTGTATTACAATATAATCTGCTTATAGCAGCACTATATAAATATATTTTAATAAGCATCAATACATATTCATAGAGCTTTATAGCAATAATCACAACATATTATATATCATTTTATAATGGCTTCACCAAAGTAAAATAACAATTTATAGTTTCTGGTCAGTCACTGATATTTTCATGTTTTTTTAATGTACTTATTTTTGTGCTTGTTACATATAACATATCGGCCTATACTTATATATCTATATTTTATATATTTGATATATTTTGTATTATTTTATAACCGGCTTGTAATGTATAATATATCCGCTTATACCTTAGGAATGTAATGACTTCAATTAAAGCATCCAATAACAATAACTTATAATCTCATTAAAATGCAATATACAACGAATATAATTTATTGCATCTAAGGGAATTATATTCAACTATGATCCTTGCATATAAAAAAAGTCAATGAGTATATATCTATTATTAAGTTTTATGATATTTGACCTTATAAGTAACTCTAAAATGCTTTATAATGTGTTGTGATTATTGTTAAAAAGCATTCAATGTTTAAAAGTGTTGTATGACTATAATTCGAAGGTGCAAAGGGTAGACATAATGCATAATAATTGTGTTTATAACACAATATACTGTAGGCACAAAGAGGCTACCATGTGTGTTAATTACTCACTAGTAGTGCAGCCTGAATGGGCCCATGGATGATATAGAGCAGGTGTGTGTGTGAGCTGATCCAACACCTGGAACAAATACAAATTACAAATACTCATGCACAGTGACTCAAATAAGCCTGGGGGCTTTCAGAGCCTGAATCATTAGTCATCGCTGCTACACTTAGCAAACAAAGGGTTTACGCAAATTCGTCTTGATGAGGCAAATCAATATCTTACAAATCCTATCATCCTGATCAAACAGAGAATAAGAAGGTCACAGGAAGGGGAGAGGGAGAAATCCCAGTCTGGAGTTATGTCACTGTGAGAACACACTGCAACATTTCTGGCCTTGATCTGACACATTTGAGACAATAAAATAAAAATAAACATGCTACATCTCACTTGTCGTTGAAGAAGAAACCGCGAGCCACAGCGTACGTGGCGGCAGGAATGATCGGGAAACCTAAGAACAGAGAGAGTAAGTAGAGAGATGTAAAAGGTAATACAGCACCATAATATGCTCCTAGAAAGTTACAAGAGGGCTTTATATAAATAAAAACAGTATAAACTTATACAGTTTTTATCTAAACTTAAATAGTTTGACATTTTGGGAAATATTCTTATTCACTATCTTGCTGATAACAAATATCTGTCAAAAATGAAGCTGTAGGCTAGTTTAGCTTAGTTTAAATCCAAACTCAAACACTAACATCCTATACGTCATTTCTTTAGTCATATCAAAACAGCAGTATAGTTAAAGTTGTTATAGTTAGGGTTATGTATTGTTGAATCTGAACTTTATTTTACAAACTCGATGTAATGTGTCTTATTGTTAAGCTAGGCTAAGTGGCTACTGGCTGTAGCTTTATGTTAGTAACACAGATGTAACTCAATTACATTACTTTAGTACACATTTTAGGTATTTGTATTATACTCAAGTCTTTTTTTCTTAACTTTATACTTCCACTCAACTATGTTCCAGAGGAAAATGTCTTTCACCTTACTGTTTTACTTGACTTTACTAAGTTACCAGTGCTTTAAGAATCAATATCTTTGCATATGGAACATATGAAAAACGTATGAAAAAGCATGATAAAGTGAAGATTTGCTGTTTTTTGTAATAAAAAAATTGTGATTTCTTTTAATTTACAAACAAAATACAAACTGTAAATATGTCATGTTGGGAAATTATGATGGTGTTACTCAAACAAATAATTAACAACACAAACAATCATTACTTACTGTAAAGTAGTTATTACAAATGAGCTCCACTTACTAAAAAAGTAATGTCCTGCTGTCCTGCTAAATGCGGGAGTTATAATAAAATATTAATATAATATATTGTAGAAGTCACAATTATCCTTTTTCTGCACTAAGTACTATTCCTGATTATACTTAGGTAACCAGTGACGTTTTTATATGTACAAAAGTGGTTGGGCACAAAAAATGTAGATGTTTATATATAAGCTAAATAAAAATATAGTATTATTTTAAAAGCCTTTTTAGTCTGATGCTTCGATTAATTTTAAACAAACAGTTCAACAAAAGGATACCCAAACATTTTAATTTTATCATTCAAATATTGGATTGTTCTCTCTTAGTAATGTCCAATTTAGCAAAAGACCACTGTATTTTTATGATCAAATAGTTTTCACAAGAGATGAGCATGACCATAAGACTAGACAAGCTACATCAGGCCATCTACGGGCACCTAAACCCGGGACAAATCTTCTGAAATCTTCTGTGTCTTATAGAGCTATAAAGGAATGGAACTCATTGCCAAACTACCTTGCTGAAATAGAGTCCAGAGCCTCTTTCAAGAAGAGATTGAAGGGCCATCTACTAATGACCATGTACCCTTGTGAGCTGTGAACCCTAATTTAATTTGATCTCATGCTTTGTACTGGTGGGTGTCTAGTGCGCTCATCCTTGGCAGAGATTGATATTGAAAGTGGATGAGATTGTTGATGATGTTGGAAATTGTTGATGATATTGGTGATGTTGTTAATGATGTCAGGAATTATGTCTTGAATGTTGTTGTGTTATTGTTGTATTATTGTTGTATTGTTTTAAGTGTCGGACCCCAGGAAGAGTAGCTTTTTTCAAGAGCAAAAGCTAATGGGGATCCTTAATAAACATAAACATATTAAGATCCCATTTTCAATAAAATGTGGCACAC
>NW_011354964.1:0-3163 GCF_000735185.1 Notothenia coriiceps
TAAACAGGATATACTGTATTCTGCTCATTTTCAGGTTCATATTTGCATGTAGTGTCTCTACTGTGACATGTCTCCATGCTTTAATGTTCAAAAAGGTCTTTATTTTTCTCATACTGCCTGTGTTGCAGAACCTCTTTTCACCCTCTGTCTGAAACCAGAGCCCAGTCTGCTCTGATTGGTTATCTGGCTGGCTCTGTTGCGATTGCTCAATGTGCAATGTGTTGGAGCGCTAGCCAATTTAAGGGATGTCACTATTTTACGGAAGTAAACAAAGCAGTCCAATGGGGGACTTTCAGGCAGGGTGCTCCTCTCCCCCTATTAGGGAGACCATTTGCTGTACATTTACATGCACACAAAAGGGAAGGGGAAATCCCCCAAAACACAATAGCTTCAACTAGTTCAACTAGTTAATTCAAAGTGTTAGAAATGCATTCAAGGGAATTCTAGTCAAGCTAAACTGAGTTAGTCAATCTCTGAATAAACATTGTGCAATATGCAGTGAAAACACCCTTGATCATAATGTGATCATGATGAACCGTGAGCACCATCACTATCTTTAAGATAATCAAGTTTGTTTAAAATTGTGAAAAGCCTGAAAAAGAATGAAACATATATCCTTTGAAATGGAGGTTTATATGTTATTCAGATACATGGTAATGAGCAGCATAGACGATGTATAGCAGAGACATTTCAATGTTTCCATGGGTTAGGGCTTTCTCCTTTCCTACTGTTCTCTCTGTTACGCACACTGAGTGACAATGCTGAGAAGGGTCAAAGGAATCAATTATTCAGCTGTTGGGGTATTTTGAGTTACAGTACACCCCAGTGAGTTTGGAATTATTTATTAAGCGTGTGATAATTAAAACATGTACGTTTGGTTGGGAAAAGCCAGCCAGAAATCTCAGAGAGAAAGAGAGAGAAAGGCAGGGATATCCCTCAGGGAACCACTTCTCTCTGTGTCTTTCTGTACTGTAGTTCTATATTTAACTCGACCACTGCAGCATCTATTTAGCACTTCTACTGGAAACACATGCACGTGGGCAAATCAATCTATACATACGTGCACTGGTGCTACCGCCAATGTGAAGCTATATACATGGACAAACAACAACAAAAACACCTAGAATTACAATAATACAAAAAAAAATGCAAATCACACTGGCTCCAAAGAAGAGAGAAAACATTAGTATTAATAATTCAGGTCTCACACCATCATAAACACATTTACCCGCTGTCTCACATGCTCACGTGAACAGACGCATGTTTGGCCACGCAAACAAATGTGCGAATACACATAGACACACACATAGGAACAAGAGCGTATCGTCATCCACGCGCTGATTCTCATTCTCTCTTTCACACGCTCTCTTTTTTGATTGCTCTGCCGCTTCACTGTTGTGGTGCATGTGAAAGAGTGGGAGGGAAACAACAAAAAACTACCAAAATGAAAATATTGCTTATTGGTCAAATACAATGTTTCTCCTTTTCAGTACAAAGACTGACATAAGGGTTATTCTTTAATGTAATGACAAGCTACTTTGTTTAGCATTCCATTTTAACAACAACAACAACAACAACAACAACTGTAAACGGCATTACATTTTGGGGTATATATTTATCATTATTATAATAATCAGTTGTATACTTGATTCTGATTGGTCAATTTGGACATTTCAGAGGTGGTTAATTATCGTTGCTAGGGAAAACAAACAAACCATAGTCAAGGGACTATGTTCAGTCATATCAATCTGCAGAAAGAAGTCTGGTCGATTCAATGTCAGCTTTGGATAACAAACATTAGTTTTCTCCTTCAGAAAACTCCATTCAATTATTTTTGAATATTAATTTTAATGTTTGTGGAGAGCACACAACTTTGTTTTCATGATGGGTAAACTGTCTCCAGTAAAAAAAAGAAAACAAGAGAAAGAAAGAGGTTCAACGACAGATCGCTGGACTTCAGAGAAATCAACAGAAGAAGACAGACAGGAAGCAATGCAACACCGTATGGATTTGGGATTGTTTAAAGACTCTATAAAGGAAAATAACATGTGAACAGCCCTGGGGCCTCATTTATAAGCGGGTCGTACGCTCAAAAGATGGGCGTACGCCAGTTTCTACGCAATTTTTGCGATTTATAAAAAACAAACTTGCCGGGAAAATGTGCGGTCCTCCACGCAAACTCTGACCCATCCGTATGCGGTACGCACACAAACGGGAGAGATGAGAAACTGTGACACCGTTGGCAGAAGGAAAAAACAGAGAAATATGTGGAAATAATAGCATAAATAAAATGTTACCTCTCATGTATCATATATGAAGAATTCATTTTCACAAATTGACTAAAGCCAATCTTAAAACTATTTAACAAACGCCTGTTTGCGACTCCTCAGTGCACACAAAAACATAACTTGGAGAAATAAATAAATACGGAAATGTTATTGATCACCCCTCGATTATGTTCTCTTGTTAAGAAATGTATTCTCATAAATGATGCGGTAAGCAGAAGGACATACAGTAATTACTTTAAACTGACGCCGTTTTGCATTTCTATAGGTTGTATAGATACGAGCATGGTTTGATATACTATCAATGTTTTTAGACTTCTCTGTTTCAGTGTGTGTACTCTGTATAAATGCTCTGTAGTTGATCTGATTGAAATTGTGATTTAAAATCTCCGCTACAGTATCTTTCAGGCAGAAACTTGGGACAACTCATTTGACTGAAACCTTAAAACTGAACTAACTATCTGGTAGGGTTAACTTTGATTTAAACATTTGTAGACTACTAAGAGCTTTATTGAGTAGGTGTAACTGTATTAAGGGTTAAACTCATAACTTAGAACTTAGGGTTTAATGTAATTGTAAAACCATTGTGCCACTGAAAAGACAATAACAACTCAGGAGGGAGCCAGTCTAGATTTCCTTTTGAGGGCCACCAGCTGCAGAGAGTTAACTAATTAAAGTGACGTGGCCCCACAGCTGTGAGAACTCAGCAATCAGGTGTCCATTTTAGGTAGTACTTTCCTGGAGCGTCGAGCTTCAGCGTCAGATGAAGACTGACAAAGACATTAGAGTCCTGCGGGAGTCACGAGGGAGGCAAAGAGGAGGCAAATCCTACTTTGATTGAGCTGGTGTTTTATTTTATTTAGTTTGTTAGCCCCTCA
>NW_011354965.1:0-4838 GCF_000735185.1 Notothenia coriiceps
CAAGTAACAAGTAGTTAATAATAATAAAAGACATTAAGAAAAAGGCATTTTAAACAGTCATTACAAATTAACACAATCTACCTGCATTGCATTACTCTAAACGTGTAATAACGTGCTTTAGCCAGTAGGTGGTTTGGGTTAAAAAGCTCGACTCGAACATAGGTAATGATGACTAAGACTCGGACTCGACTTAGACTCTTCCAAGGTGATTAGTACTTGGACTCGGACTCGAAGAGTGGTATTCCTGCACCTTGCATCTGCAACTATGTTGCTTTGATCCTGAATTAAGGGTTTAAGTCATGGATGTTTAAAGTTTAAGTTCTTAATATTTGTCTAACATGATAGTTTATTCTTCATTCATGAAGTATGACGCTGCGCTGTCAATACGCTTCTCCAGGTTTGTGATTGGTCAAATGTTGCTAACCCCGACACTTTCATGTGAATGCGCTTGTAGCCGGACAGAGAAACCCTGGGTTGACTTACCGACTTGATAACCAGCATCGTAAGACCGCTTAGCGAGATCTCGTTTGTTAGGGTTAGTTAAGCCGGGTGACTCAAAGATATCCAGGGTCTGTTGAACTGGCTTCGTCATACAGGCCACTGGTCAAGTTTCTCTTTAAAAACAACATTGAAAAGATTACCTTTTAACACATCATGATAACAGTAAGATTTACATTTGCCCAATACTCAAATGTAATGACTACAGCCTGAATGAACCGTAATGTTACTCTATTGATCCTCACTCCACCGGCTGCTAACAGCTGATTTAACTAACTCGCAGTTCAACACATATGTGTCATTCCCAGTGTAAGGACAAATAGAGTGAACTCACTATCTTTAAATATGTATATAAAATACAAAAAACACGTAAATCTAATAAATGGCACCGTCCGACCAGATACCGTAAGACATTTGCAGTCACTGACATTGCAGCTATTAAAACTGTTTTCATAAAAACAATATTGTATAAAATAGAAGCACTAAAACCAAATAATGTTCTATTTCAACATTTTAGTTTTTAAAATGTTGCTGTTTTTATGATATTTTTTTTATAAAAGAGCAGATTTAAAGTATGCATTTGGAACCTTTACTTTTTAGTGTCTTTACTTAGTGGAGTATTTTCCCAGTGTTGTATTAGTAATATTATATGTAGTGGAGTTTTTCCACACTGTTGTATTCCTACATTTATATGGAGTAGAGCATTTTTAAGATCCTTGATAAATAAAATAAAAGTTTTTTTTACAAATAGGGCATATGTTTATTCCTCAGTCAATTTTGTGTTATACTTTGGATAAAATCAAGGATCTTTTGTAAAGTTTTGTTTTTTACTTTTATATAAATACAGATGCCCTAATTGTATTATACTTTTTTACAAGTGTGGTTTTAAAGAAGACACACATTTTCTCAATTTCTATCATTATTGAGATCACGATTATTCATAGTTTTTTAGTGACAAAAATGTTTTAATGCGCAACATTTTTTAATCAGTTTAAATAAACTGGGGTCCATTACATTTGCATCAAACATTTATACTGTATTAGTTTCAGTCGTGTATAAATAGACCTGGTATGAGCAGCAACGCAAAATCTTTCCCTACCCTCATCTGAAACTTCAGTCTGCAGGTTGTCCTTCTGTGCATTCAACCTACAATGATTACGTTTTTTTTAACGTAACTGAGACACCTCAGAGAGATGTTTTGTGTTTATCTGAGAATAATACATTGTTGAAAAAGAGTATAAGAGGGGACCTTTAAGTTAATGATCTTTTGTCCACGTATGATGTTAACTAACCTGATAACCCAAGATGGCGACTAACTTTTCTCTACATTTACAGGAAAGAAATGCAAAATATACTGAAGACTATAAACTCAATGTAACTATAAAGACCACATACATGGGTAAAAGCTGCCACTCGATACATATATGCGTGTTTTCCATATAATAAGCTGGTAAACTCACTGTACAAAGTCCTTAATATCCTTGAAATACAAATATAACAACACTTACTTGTGGTGATGGACGAACATGAACACCGACTGAAATCTAAGGCAGAAACTAAACTAATTTTGTTTCTGCAATGCAGGCAAGCTGGAACGTGTGTCTGGGTGTGTGGGTTCGTGAGAATGGCCAACAACAGATTAAACCTCTCCCTTTACTCCCTATTGCCCTTTCAGGATGAGTTTGTGCTTCTTTGGTTTCAAAGTGAGTATCTGCAAGACTTTATAAAAGCAACGCCACAGTTTCTGCATCATAAATGCAAAAGTTAAAGGCCCCACTAAAGTGCAGCACTACCCCTTTTACACCAAAGCGCTTCCAGGGCCCGTTAGGAGCCCCAAAAACTGGTTCGAATTTGGAACCAAAAAACTGCTGGGCAAGAACCAGATACGTCAGAGGGTTACAGAATCAGAATCAGAATTGGCGCTGTCTGAAATCCACCACCAGCTCCTTGGTCTTCCCTGCGTTGAGCTGGAGGTGGTTCCTCTGGAGGAGGTTCCTCTGGCACCAGAGGGTGAAGTCATGTGTCAGTTCCCTGTACTCCCTGTCATCCTTGTTGGAGATGAGGCCAGCAATGGCGGAGTCATCAAAGAACTTGGTGGGTTAGTGAGGTAGTCCAGGATCCAGGAGGTGAGGTGATGACCCACCCCCGAGAGCTGCAGCTTGTCCCCCAGGAGCGGGGGCTGGATGGTGTTGAAGGCACTGGAGAAATCAAAGAACATGATCCTCACAGAGCCCCCAGCCTTCTCGAGGTGGGAGAGGGACCTCTGCAGCAGGTAGATGACGGCATCATCCACCCCGATGTCAGGCTGGTCGGCGAACTGCAGCGGTTCCATTGATGGTCTCACAAGGGGCCGAAGGTGTCCAAGGACCAGCCTCTCCAGGGTCTTCATCAGCTGTTTTGTCAGCGCCACTGGCCGGTAGCTGTTGAATTCCTTGGGGTGGGGGATCTTTGGCACAGGTACCACACAGTTGAGGAACCCTCCCTTGCTTCAGGCTCAGCCACATCATCTTGTTTTTCTAGCTTGTCTTGGTATATATGTTGCCATATTTTTTACCTCACTAAATTACTTGTTCTTTTAGGTTTTGCATAGTGTTCACATTTTGCTAAAATGAGGGGAAACTTACATTGTTACAGCAGAAAAGAGCGAAAGACAGCTTAATGTTACCATCAGGTTAAATCATAGAAAACATTATATCCCATATCACAACATGCATATGACACTCGCTTTTTTCTTCAAGTCTCCTACGTATACACAAATCAATGATGCCATAAATGTACCAAGTTGATAACGAGGGTCAAAGGAATGCTTAGCAAGATTGCGTTTGTTAGGGTTGGTTAACCCACACTGAAAAAACTGCAACTTAATATTATAGCTTTTAACTAGCCTAATACAGTTATGTGAAATACGTTGACATTACACTTAATTAAAGTAAATGTTTCAGTTTTTCAGTGCAGATAACTCAAAGATATCCAGGGTCTGTTGAACTGGCTTCGTAGTACATGCATACGCATACACATAACATAACTTATATGATATGTTTGCTTACTTGCCAACCTTGCCCACTCTCTGTGCCTGACAACTACCTTCTTATTTTATAATAAACCTTTGCGTGTCAACATCCCTGAGCCAATTTGTGACATCAGTGTCGAGGAATCTTGTGTTTTCCCAGGCAGGGCGGATAAGGCCTTGAACATTTAGATAAAGATATTCCTGTGAATCCAAGTCGGAAAATGCTGACGATAAAATAAACAGGACACAGAAACTCCAACAGAATGCCGCGATAGGAACATGTTAAACAAACTAATGATAAGTCATGATAAACACAGGTTCGGCAAACACAACATCTTCAGGTATTAACCCAACAGCCTGAAGTCATATTTTTAATCCAGCCACTCTACACAAATCACATGAGTATACTTGTCATCACTACTTTTTGTTTCCTCGTGGCAGTGAATTGTGAAACTGCCAGCTTAAATGAGGTGAGAATATCATGCTGGTTTGTTTCACAATGACCCTCATCTTTCCAGCTAGTAGCCTATCAAGGAAGGTAGGATTTCAGGAAATGTCTCAAGACTAAATAATGTGCTCAAACTAAGCCCTGGCAAATTTCCATGGTGGCCAAACAGTGATGCTATACAATTCCATTTAGTTATAATAATTATAATTATAATAATAATAATAATAATAATAATAATAATAATAATAATAATAATAATAATGGGTTTCATTTATAAAGCACTTTATATTTGATTTCAAATCCCGAAGTGCTACAAGCAGTGAGCATGAACAGTATAAATAAACATTACACAGCACGGTAGAATTAATAAAAAGCAATAAAGATTAAAAAAAATAAAAATAAAAAGTGTGGTAAAAATGTCTAGGCAAAGGCTCTATTGAAAAGATGGGTTTTGAGGCCTTTTTTTAAAAGCCTCCACGGTCTGTTGTAGTGATGTTGCCCAAATATACGTTTTCCCACTGACTTACTGGGAAAGAGAGAGGATAATTGTTTTTAAGCTAAACCAACCATACAGTAGCCTACACAAACACTTATATCCCTTTAAATCATTAGGGTCTAAAAGTTTAATAGGAATGAACAGCGCCCCAACTCCAACGATGTATCCAGTTCTCTTTATACATCCATGGCGCAAATCAAGACCCAGCAAGTGCTCCGGCAAATGTTCATGGTGGCCAAACAGTGGTGCTACACTTCTGTTCTAGTCCGTGACGTCATTTGGCCCAAAAACACTTTTTCCCAATGGCTTACATCGGTAAAGGATCGTCTGTAAATATATATATAGATATATAGATATATATATATACATATATATAGATATTCTTT
>NW_011354966.1:0-2401 GCF_000735185.1 Notothenia coriiceps
ATCACACACACACACACACACACACACACACACACACACACACACACACACACACACTACTGGTAATAAGTAGTGCAGCTTTAGATGTGTTGCTTTCACAGAGCTCTGTTGTTTTCAGATGGACAAAGGCTCGAGGAGGAGACACAAATTTGGTAGCAGATTTAAGAGACTGGCAAAGCCTTTTTCAACGTCAGTAAACTCTTTAGAAAGAAAGTCCTTTTTATATTTACCTTCATTACTTATTGATTATTTACATTGTTGCAGCTAATGTGTTTGAAGATTGTATGTCCGCTGTCCCACTGAATTGAAGAGTGTGTGTTGGCTCGGCTGTGATCTGTGAGGGAGCCTTAATCCGAGTGTCTGTTACAGCATTGATGCTTGTTTGGTGGTCATATATGATTAACTATGGCTTTTTGTTGTGACTTTTCCTGGCTAATGACATTGTTTTGGGGTTATATGTGATATGTATTTGTGATACAAACTTCTGTCATATTGGTTGAGAATTTTTTTAATGACCATGTGCAGTAATGAGTCTTTAGTCTTTGCGAAGTCAAGGGGTTTTGGAACGTGTTATAAATATGTCAGTTAATTCCTCAATGGTGAATAAGATAAGATAAGATGTACTTTATTGATCCCAATTTCGGATTTTGTTTGTTGCAGCAGCATAAAACAAAACAAGGCATTGCACATAATAACAAATTAGAAGAGTAGAAATATTTTATATTTTGCTGGCCATGTCTTCTTTTTGACAAGGATTCGTGCTCCCTGAGCAATCCTTGGGCAACTTCAGGATTCATCGACCTTGCCAACCTGTCACGGGCTATTGAGAGGCACGGTAAATCAAAAAATCACATAGATTGTGCTGTGAAATTGAAGCTTTTTGGACGCGTCAGGATTGACGAGGCTCTGGATTTAGCAAGAACCATAAGCACAAAGAAGCACAATGAACAAGTTGTCTGCATACATTAATAAGTCAAATGCTTAAATTAATAAGATGAGAGTTTCAGCTGGAGAGTGCGTGCGGACCTGTCGGTTAGATAACAGGCGTGTGCAAGTCCTGCATCTGTGTGATACAAATGTGTGTAAAATGATACCGGGCGCTGTAATCACTCATCTGGTGACGTTATTGACCACCCCCCACCCCCGGACCCAAAAAAATGGGCTTCCCCTACATTTGTCCCCACGCCACAATACTGCTTGTTCATGCTCATAGACTGCTGAAGGACTCTCACACACACTCCACAAGTCTGCAAGAACCCTTTTTTTGAATGGAATAAGTCCCCTTGCAGAGATATACAATCCCCTCCATATGTTTACATGTGAGCCTCATCCAACTATGACACACACACACACACAAACACACACACTACTGTACACTACATCATAGTGGAGGTATTCCAGTTGGACCTATGGGGATTGGTAAAGTGTAGAAAGTTGAAACTTCTCGAGTATTCCTCTCCTCATCCCTGCACCTGCTTCTAGTTATTACCATCCCATCCCACCCCCTCTCTATCCCCACGGGAAACAGAGCCAAAGCTTTTCAAACTTTCTATTCAGTCCGTATAGCATTGGAAAAACAGCTTTCTACCTCTGCAGCGGTGCATTCGTGCCATTGTGAGCTTTTCTGTTTTAACACGGTCAGGGTTCGTGTTTGAGAGACAGTGGAGGCTGCTTACTGGTTTACCTCATGGCCCAGATATAAAATAACCTTGCTGCTTCACTGAGACCACAGAGAGCTGTCTCCTACCAAGTTTTTAAGAATAAAAAGAAACATCCTTGTACTCCAAATAGTATGTATAGCAGTTAACCTGCAGATCCTCTGTAGTAGCTCTTAAAGGTCCCCTATTATACTGTTTTTCATCAATATATTATAGGTCTCAGATATATACAAAACATGTCTCTGAAGTGTTTGGCTCTAAATACCAAACAGCAGCATCCCATAATCCCCTCTGTTTCAGCCCTGTTTCCCTGATTCTCTGTCTGTTACTTTAGATGAAAATAAGGAGCCCCTCCCCACGCCCCTCTGATACCTCATTCACACCAACGCAACTCCGGTTCAAGCTCCATGCTAGAGCTTTTCAGGTTCAGAACCGGTTCCTCGGTTTAGCTCCGGCTCTTTTCACACTGCCCAGTGTCCGACTGGTGCTGCGTCATTGCGTCGTCGTTTGCGTCATGACGTAACCGTTTGCGTGCCTGCTTCATACAGCCAAAGCGCGCGGAAACCCCTCCCAGCTGACACCGACAACAACAACAATGGCCGATTGTGCTCCAGCTTCCTCTGTACCTCTTCAGAAGACCAGATTCCCAGTAGGTAGCTGGTCTCTTCAGTGGACCACTGCTGCTTGTTAAGTTTCTCCATCGTTGTGTACAAACTGGATAAAACACCGGCTTTTTGTTGTTG
>NW_011354967.1:0-2956 GCF_000735185.1 Notothenia coriiceps
TGTGTGTGTGTGTGTGTGTGTGTGTGTGTGTGTGTGTGTGTGTGTGTGTGTGTGTGTGTGTGTGTGAGAGTCTCTACAGATTTAAATCTCTGTGCTCCTACCTGTCAGACCCGAGCAGGCGGAAAACTCGGCTCGGATCACAGATCTCCTGGGTCACCTGAGGAATACACAAAAAAAAAAAGGTGTGACAAACAAACCCATCAACAAGCACCGCTGTAGCACCCAGGGTGTTTCTCACTGTCGAGGAAGGATGCCCCAGAGCCACTATGTCAAGGATGCTACGTCATCGAGTGTCGAGGAAGGATGCTCCAGAGCCACTATGTCAAGGATGCTACGTCATCGAGTGCCGCCGAAGGATACAATGTCCAGGATACTTAGAATTCTACCGAGGCCGGCGTCCTTCGTTGCGGGAAATTTCGAGGCTGCACACGCGTATCCTCCGCGGTCTTAAAATCCCCACAATGCTTTGCACACGGAGCAATTTACAAAATCTTTGGCGGAAATCGCGCTCCATTTAAGGCGGGGCCTCATGACGCACACCTGCTAGCCTGTTCCACCATTCTTCGTTTTCCGAGGCTAGGAAGGATTCTTGAAGGACCTGACTCGGAAGACATGTCCTACCAAGGAAGCGTCCTCGACATTGAGAAACACCCACAGTCTGAATGAAGATTAGAGAGATATAAATAATAAAATAACGATTATTTTTGACTGACATTGCAAATGGGATATGTCACTTTAAAGAAATAGTACGTTTTCGGCAAATTGGATATTAAGCTGTTCCATATTGTGACTTTCATCACATTTTGATTGATTGGATGAATATTTCCCCTGGTTTAGGAATGTGAGATGATGCTAAAGGGCAAGTTAACTGAAGCAATATAAAGATTAAGGATATCATTTATCTTGTTTGGATCGTTGAATAATTATTTACGTCATTTGTTTGTGCAAAAATAGCAAATATCTGGTGGCTCTGACACTTTGACACTTTTAATCTTTCATATAAGATATTGATTGATTAATTGATCAGACCTAAAAGGAATAATATGATTTCAACCTTTCACTAGATATGGTCTCTTCGGGGGCTTTTATTTTGAAAATCTCTCCTGTTGTGTTTTCCCTTTTGGTGGCAAGGCGACCGTTTGCTCGTGGATCACTGATTGTGTCTTTGAATAGGAAAACTTCTTTATGTTTCTGAAGGGAACCGTCTCTGTATCCTGACACTGCAGAACACTCTCCCCTGTTTACCTGTGGTGAAGCGTGTGGACAGATGGGAGATAGTGAGTGTGTGTGTGTGACACCTGCGAGGTGTGAGAGCTTGGCCTCAGGAGATGGGATCTGTCTCAACAAGCTCTCGGGTGCCTCCGTTTTGTGAGGAATCATAACGAGGCGAACGCTGAATTATTCATCTCCGCTCGCTGTCCTGTGACGGCTTTATGACGGACCATCAATGTTTCATGGCCGCTGACATTTCAGAAATCTCTCCTCAAACAGAGCTTTTGTTGTGTGTGACACTGCAGGCTTTCTGAAGCGCTGTATCACTTTCCACAAAAACACAACGCTTCACCTCCCCGCGACTCCTTGAACTTTTACACTGCGCTGTGTTCAGGTCAGCATGGAGGACAAATCCATTACCTGCAGCGACACAAAGACACTGAGTCTAATCTGCAGGATCAGAGACAGCATGGAGACGAGAGTTTAGCAGCCGCTTCTCCTCAGAGGCTTTGTGGACCAGAGACAAGGTGTTTGTTGGTGTGTAAAACAAACACACCTGTATTCAGAGACGAGACAAACGGAGTGTCTCCGCCGGGAAACCTATAACCTGCATAAGGCTGATGTTTTGGTGTCAATATTGACTTTAAAGAAGCAAAAAGCTTTTAAATGTTGGAATGTTTAAGTGAAATCCAAGACTTTCTGAGACTTAGTTGCATGTGTTTATATATACATTTCTTAAATTGTATACTATGTAAGAGTATGATTTGTATCTTCTGTGCAACTGCAGGACTCAGTGAGTAACACATTTTCTAACGGGGACAATAAAGTGTTTCGTATCGTATTAACGATACAAAATACTTCCCCTTAGTTGTTGCTAGCTATCTGACTATTTATCTGAAAACAACATACTAAATATGAGTGTTGTAGGTTCCTGATCTTATGACGTTAAACAAGTGAAATGGCATCCAGTAAAAGATTGATTCAAGATTAGAGATGTCCCGATCCGATCACGTGATCGGGGATCAGAGCCGATCACGTGATTTTCAAAAGATCGGAATCGGGAGGAAAAAATCGGTGATCGGGATTTTTATTTTTTAATACTTTTTTAAAATTTTGTATTCAATGTTACAAAACAAAAATGACCATGTTCAAGTCTTAAGGTCATCCTGAGGCCTTAGTTTTGGTTTCAAATTACACAACATCATGTATGTGTTGCTTCTTTGGGGCTTGTTTTCATAGACCTGGTTGCTTATTTCTCTCAAATCTGGCAACAGAGTGGGCAGGGCGCAGTGTCTAATTGTAGCAGTAAGCTAACGAGTACTGATAAGCTTTATTTTGTTTTGATCCAATGCTGCACAACTGAACTGATCCAATGCTGCTGTGAAAGAAAGAAGCTATATCCATGTTGGATAGAATATCCAATTTAAATAAAAAAATAACCTTAAGGGACAACTTGAATGCTTTTTTTCTTTTTTTTCTCTTAATGCATTGCATAAAGATCGGATCGGGAAAAATCGGTATCGGCAAATTGTCAAAATCAAATGATCGGAATCGGATCGGGAGCAAAAAAATGTGATCGGGACATCCCTATTCAAGATATTTTTCTTACCCCTTAATGACTTATTTTAACGTGAATTAATTCAAGGCTTTTTAACGCAGCGTCCACACGGCAGCGTGCGTTGAAGCTTGCCGGCGGGCGTGTCTGAAACTTGACCAACAACCAATCACATGAATCTCCCGCCCC
>NW_011354968.1:0-1514 GCF_000735185.1 Notothenia coriiceps
TTCTTGATCCTCCTTAGCAACTTTCATTATAGTCCTTGACAGTGGTCTGTACTGTATTAACAACGTGTCACATGTTAAGAATTTACAATCAGAATCGAGTATTCAACCAAGCCGTGTAATACAAGTTGTTAGTAGCCTTAAGGGCCTACACAATTGTTATGCTATACCACATTGCCCTTCACTGGATGTATAATGAGCTTCACTAAACTACTTTTTAGCATTTAAAATACCTAGCCATTCTTTTGCGGTTATTTTGGTGAAAGTAACTAAAAAGTAGTGTAACTCATTACATTTCAGAGACAGTAATATTGTAATGTAACGTATTACTTTCAAAAGACAGTAATAAGTAATATGTAATATATTACATTTTGGAAGTAACTTGCCCAACACTGGTTGTGACTGATAAGGCCGAACACTGTGGTGTTGTCTGCAAACTTAATGAAGGCACGGGAGGCATGAACAGGAATGAAGTCATGTGTGAAGAGGGAGTAAAGGAGTGGGCTGAGCACTCAACTCTGTGGAACGCCACTGTTCAGGCTCAAGGCGTTTCTGTTTGAAGCTGTGATGTAGATAGAGTTTATTTAGTTTCGCGTTAAGTTTTGTTTTTGCAAGACATGTAAAGTACATTGTATTTTAGCTTTATCTTGTCTGGCAGCAGTCACTCAGTCTGTAGGGACTTGGCCTTGGAACCGAAGGGTCGATGGTTCAAGTCCCAATCGGACCAACATTACGGAGTGTGGACTGTTAGTTGGAGAGGTGCCAGTTCAACTCCTGGGCACTGCCGAGGTGTCCTTGAGCAAGGCACCCTACCGCCAACTGCTCCCCGGCTCTGGAGCACTGGCAGCTGTTTCACTCTGCCACCTCTGCAGAAGTGCATGTCTAAAGGTCCTGTTTGTGCATGTGTGAGTGCATTTCAGTCATACTGTATGTGTGAAATTGTAAACTAACACCAGAGTGGAAAACAGAATTTCCCCTGATATAATCCTTATATTTACTTCATTTTTATTCTTATTCAGATCCCGGTGCTGAGGGTTCCACTGCTGGTCACTGCAGCTGGAGGAGAGGATGCAGCCTCTGAAGTGGAACCTTCTAAAACAGAAGGTGGGGATCCTGGTTGCGGTTATTAGTTAAGAGATTCAGTCTTTCTTTCGAGAACATTAATTTATTGGTTCATAAATGAGTCCTCAAACCCGGTAGTGAGTTAGCATTTTAGCCCTTCCTGTTCCCTCGCCTCAAGATCAATTGTTTTTGGTTAGAGGCTTGAAATTGAGATTTTAACGTTTTATTCTACAAGATGAAAAAAGTCAGTAAATACCCCACTGGTGGATATCTGAAGCTCCTAAAAACAACGGTTGCTAACAAGTATCTAAATGAGACGTCATTAGCTTAGCGCTGGTGATGTGAAGTAATGAGATTATCCTTCTGAACAAACGTGAAAGTATCATAAACGTGTGTTTGCCAAAGATCTTATTTTCTGCAATATTCCAAAACCCAATGGAAAGATCCCATTGCTT
>NW_011354969.1:0-1600 GCF_000735185.1 Notothenia coriiceps
TAGTTAGTTAGTTAGTTAGTTAGTTTGTTAGTTAGTTAGTTAAGTTAAGTTTAATTTAGTTTATTTTACTTTACGTTGTTACTTACGTTCGTGTGGTGGTGTAGTAGTAGTATTGAGTGAGTGAGTGAGTGAGAGAGAGAGAGAGAGAGAGAGAGATAGCACAATAAATAATGGTATTATGAATACATTTGCCTCCGAGTCCTGCATGAACTGTGCATAGACTGTAATTTAACATTGGTCATATGGTGGTACTTGGAGAGCCAACTATTTTCTCAGGTGGTACTTGGTGGAAAAAGGTTGAGAACCACTGCTCAAGCAGATTCCCTTCAAATAATTGTATTTACCATGAGAAGTGAGGAACAAAATCTCTGCCTGCAGGAAAAGTGCGGAATATGAAGAATTTAAAACGCACTTATATATAACACGTGGGCTGGAGTAACTGGCACTAAATCAGAGACACACACTGACAGATAAGTAAGCACCTGCTGAGTTCTATATGCTCTCAATAGAAATGTTGTCTACTGATTATCTTAAAGGCTTTTTATCGTAGCCGAATGAATAAATCTCTTTCAACCAATCACTTTCTTTAATGATCTGAGGCTGTTTTGTTCCAGTTGAGTGTCTCGGGACATTGAGGCTGAAGAGAAATTGCTGCGTCACTGTGAGGCGCTGCTCTGGCGTGCTCTCTGAGGGCACCACCTCAGTGTTCTGTTAGAAAACATGGTGCTGCTGAAAGTGTCCCGTAAGGTTTCAATGTCAAAGAGGAGGAATTCTGGTCAAATCTCATCTGTGTTTATTGTTGGGTTTAAAAACCATTTGATAGGAAGGCTAAATAATGACATTATCAAGGCATGTAGATTTTTAAAAAATGTGTTATTTTGAAATATAACAAGTCTCCTCATAAGACATGTGCATAATGGAAATATATATATAATAAATTGTGCTAACCGGTAATTATGTATGACCAGAGAGATTTACATTTGTTGGACCTCAACAGATATTGGCGGGTGAATACCGGTTAATGGAAACATTGAAGCATGTGTGTTTGTTTGTGTGTTGCCTTTCTTGGAAGATGAATATTAGTTTCAAAGTGAAACTGTTCAATATACATCATTAAGGTTGATTTGCATTGTTTATACTGCCCCCCTGTGTTCGTTTTTGGTACCTAGGATGTGTGCATGTAATAGGGAATTTCTTCAGTTGACGTCACGACATGCAGCCGACTCCCGGTGCTGCAGAGTACCTTTATTATTACGCTTTTGCTTTGGATACTATTGATCTGTAAGTACCAGAACATTTTCTACAACATATTACACAGGTTATACATTATGTTCTGGTACTTACAGATCAATAGTATCCAAAGCGTAATAATAAAGGAACTCTGCAGCACGGGGTCGACTGCATGTCGTGAAGTCAACTGAAGAAATTCCCTATTACATGCACACATCCTAGGTACCACAAACGAACACAGGGGGACAGTATAAACAATGCAACATCAACCTTAAAGAGCCTGCGACACGAGTTTCCCCCATCATCCAAACCCATCAATTTGAGTAAATATTGTCCCCTTGAAACCCGTTACTGCACTGATTTTGGATAT
>NW_011354970.1:0-6675 GCF_000735185.1 Notothenia coriiceps
TTTTGTGTGTGTGTGTGTTCCAAGTGAATCTGCGGCCCCCTGGTGGCCAGTACATCAATTATGTCGGCCCCCACCACCATCAAAGTTGCCCATCCCTGCACTAAACTAACCTGTAGCTGCTCCGTACACACTCACAACAACGTAATACAGACATAAATAAAGCAGCGACTGTATTCGCCATGACATAGACAGTCTGTGTTTTGTATATGTTTAACTTTTATCCAGTTTCTGAACAGATATGAGGAGCTGTGAGCTCTGAGTTTGTGCTAACGGCTAATGTGTTGGGACCATGGTTGGGACATATTGCGCTGTCGGGCGTTGACCAATCACGAAGCGTCATTTCTTGACTGGCAGCAAAAACATCCAATCACAGCAGTGCTTCTCTGGCCGGCTCTGTCCAATCACAAACAAGAAGTGTTCTCCCTAAGGAATACCCTTTCCGTCCAATGTGAAATGCTGTGGAGTTTTGTGAAATGCTGTAGCGTTTTGTGAAATGCTGTTGTGTTTTGTGAAATGCTGTGGTGTTTTGTGAAATGCTGTTGTGTTTTGTGAAATGCTGTTGTGTTTTGTGAAATGCTGTTGTGTTTTGTGAAATGCTGTGGTGTCTTGCACTTCAGGACCACCGTACTTCTGAGCCTTCCGTTTGGCAGCAGCAGATGCTTAAAAAAACTGCTAATAGTTTACATGGATACACTGCTCTTTCTGAAACAAGCCAAGAAAGGAAGCTGATAGTGAGGTATTTTCAAAGGGTCAACACAAAGAGTGCAAATAATTAACAATTAGCAGTCCTAACAGCGTGTTGGATGAAGATGATATTGTCGGAAAGAGCCTGCCTGTTTAAGACATTTATTTTCATGTGGAATTTGGCTCATCTTAGAACTGATATCAGTTAGCAGTGTTAATAAGCACTACTCTTAGAATTTCTGCAAAGGTGCAGAACTTCTGGGTATTACTCATGGAGCTTTCACACCAACGCGGTTCCAGGGCCGGTTCGGAGCTAGAGCCTGATAAGCAGCGGTTTTTCCTTTTAACACCGCAGCGGAGCTGGAAGCAAGAACCGCATACGTCACGCTTACGTCGGAGGGGGGCGAGATTAACCTGAGCTAACAGTTAAAGGAGAGTACGGCAAATAAAAGTTGTAACAAGCAGTAGTGCTGAGCAAAGTGACTAGAACGCAACCACACACTTATAAAAAAACACACTTTATAAAGTAAGGCAACACTAACCAGGCTTCATGTGATTCTGTTTATTTGTACCTTACTTTGACCATCCGTTTGCTGTTATTGATCATTCTGGAGAGCAGGCAGATGTTTAGTATTATTGCAGCTATTGGATGGAATCAATACATGGGCTGCACAGGTTGTCATGTCCGACTAGCATAAGTAGAATCATAATGAAAAATACGCCGGTAAAATGTGCCTGTAGAAAACGGCTTATGCCACTATAGGTTAGTAACAACAAGTAGTCAAGATAGTCAATTTAGCTTTGGTTGCTATGCTAACCTCACCCATTTTATACCAGAGAAACTTTCATAACAGCATTGTGATGCCAAACACAGTCCTCCATTGTTGTTGTAGTGAGCGCCGTAACCCCGTTGGGGAGAAAATCAGCGACTTAAACGGTGACGTCATGACGCAGCAGCGGCAGCACCAGTCGGGCTCTGGGCGGTGTGAACCAAACGGGAGCAGAAAAGAAAAACCGGTTCCGAACTAGAAAAGCTCTAGAACGGAGCGAGAACGGTAACCGTGTTGGTGTGAAATGGGCATTAGAGCTACACAGGCCAAGCTTTCCTCACCCGCTACCACACGCCATCATCTCACCACCCGATAGAGTTTCCATAGTGTTCTTTGTTTCTTGTTCCTATGCGTAGACAGATTATACATCACACTTTAATTGATCCCTCTGGATTGTGATGCTCACACGCTAAGGTACACAATCATATGAACCTTGATCCTGTGATTTCTATGTAACATCATGTTGAGTGCCTAGCTCCAGGCAGCATTAATTTGCTTTGTATAGATGCCAGAGCTTCTGTACTACAGAGACCTTTGGTGTAGTGTGAACACAGAGGATGGATGTAGGACAGTTGGCATTGAGATGTGTACTAGTATAAAATACATAATAGGATGGCAAACAACTATGAATACATTATTCAGCAATGAACAAGTACTGAGCTCTAAACAGAAAAGAACAATATGTGCAATAATTTAGTTTTATCAAACCTCCCACCTAATTGACACAAATGTACCACAAATTCCATACTGTACCATTTAAAATCTTAGAGACATCACATACTGTAACTAATGCAACCTTCAGTTCCAATCCAACTTTATTTATAAAGCACTTTAAAACCTCCAGACTGTGCTGTACAGAGAAATATCAAACCTCTCAGCTTACAACACATTTGAAATAAAGTTAAGAACAAAAAATAAACAAGAATAAAATAAAAGCCATATGGAAAAACACAATGCACCATTTAAAAGCAATAAAAAAAAACATCTACAAAGTGCTGAACGCTAAGGAGAAGAGGGAGGTTTTAGGACGAGATTTAAAATCGGACAGTGGAAGCATTTCTGATGTGGAGGGGCAGAGCGGTCCACAGTTTGGGGGCCGCAGCAGCGAGACCTCAGCCCCCTTTGAGCTTGGACTTTATTCTGGGCACATTCAGGAACAGGTGATCATCTGACCTGAGGAGGCGAGTGGGGTGCAGGGGTGTAGCAGCTCAGAGAGGGGGGGCGGGGCCAGGCCGTTGAGAGCACATTCTGCACTTCATAGGGTTGGAACTATTTATCTTTCGTCATCAGTTTAGAGACGATAGGCTGCGTGAGAAGTGGCTAATGTGTCGGGTGTAGGTTCATCCTCATTTGAGTTGCATAGTATATCAGTAAAATATAATCACATAATAATATACAATGCTAATATATTCTCTAGTTAATTTCTCAGAATATTCACATTCTTCTAACCTTAATGCAATAAGATTCAAGATTAAACGTTGAAAAGGCTTTATTGTAGTACGGGGAATGAAGATCCTAATTCCCAGGCTCCTCCAAGAAAGACATAGAACATTAAAGCAAAAAAACAAACAATATAAATAGTGCAAGAAGAAACGCAGTAGAATTAAGATGAAGCAGAGCAAGTGGAGTGACGAGTCAAGCAGAAACCAAGCTTCATCCCAGCTGAAGGTTAGCTCAGTCGGTACAGGTGTCCGACTGTACGGCTCATATTCATATCCTCACACTCAGTGATATGTCTTGGTGAGTAGAAGGCTTGTTGGTAGGTGAGTGTGCCGAGCATGACTCACCCTCAGAGCCTTTAAACTCTCCCTACCCCCTGTGGTATTAAATGTCCTCATCCTTGTCCCAGGACTGTTTGAGAGCAGATGATCCTCATTAGCGGTGCCCGGATGGAGGGCATGTCTCTTTGCAGTCTCTCCTGTCCTCACAGTGAGAAACCCAATCTGACAAATCCTCTTACAAAGATATCATTCTGCCATGGCCTCCGTCCTCATCAGATATCAATGCTGGATTTGTCCTTCCTTATTTGCACACGGCATTGATCAGGTGAAGGCTGCAGTGAGAATAGGACAAGCAGAGTTGTACAAAATGATAAATATCCTCCTCTAAGGTATGGCGATCACAGTGAGCAGCATCCTGCCCGTATGCAGATGGCCATCCTTTCAACTGTAATAATTGAACTGTCGTCAGAAGCTGCTGTCTTTCCCAGTTCTCTTCATGCACCCTCCTATATATTTTATGCAGATTTTCCTTAGCACAAGCGGAGTTATGTTCTGTCTTCATTTACTCAGCTGACTGAAGACTTTGCTGACAGCGAACAAGATCTACAGCTATGTTTGATCAGATGTAGGCGGCATGTTGATGAAGAGCAGTTCAAGAGAGATCAAAGATTCCACACCATAAATGTTTGCAAATGACAACTCACCTGCTTTTTAAGTCACTTCCTGACATTTAAACCCAACTCGGCACTCGGTCCTCACACAGATCACAGCTGCTCTATATTGTGGGCTCAGTGTGTGGATGACACCTCAAGGTAAAAGATTCACTCAAGAGATAATTTCATGATGCAAGGCAGAATCTGAATTCCTCTGGAAGATATTTAATGTCAAGGAATTGTATTTCTGTATAGCTTGGTGTAGCAGCTCCATCCTGTCTGTACTACATGATGTATCTTTGACTAACACATCGCTCATGGTTTGTTAATTCTTTAGCGCAGTAAGCCTTTGTCCAGTGGCTTTACCATTTAATCATTTATTTTTACATAAATAACGTCACTTTTGACCTTTTAGGAGCAGATTGACCTCGTGTGGATCAGAAACGTTGAAGATGCTTCTATAGACAGAGCTTCAGAATATAACATGTTTTTTCTGTACAGTACTTTTTAAAGAAACTCAAAGTCTAGACAGCTGCTACAACTGCTTAGAGTTATGTGAAAGAAATGACACCATATATTGTGTGGCCAAATAACTTTTATATAATGTACATTATCTAAATAAACTGGATTGAGTGCTGGGGAGGCTGTGGTTCAGTGGATAGTGTGATGGACTAAGAATCAGGGAGTAGCAAGTTCGAGTCCCACTGCAATCAGCATGTCATTGTGTCCCTGGGCAAGACACTTCACCCCAAATTGCTTCCGTGGGGATTGTCCACAGTACTCAATGTATGTAAGTTGCTTTGGATAAAAGTGTCTAACAAATAAAATATAATGTAAATAATGTTTGTTCACCATAGATATTTTTAAACATTACAAATCAAGCTTTGAGCAACAAACTGTGAAATATGTCAGTGTAGTTAACTTTCACTGGCACTATAAAACATAGTTGCATGCACATACAAAATGATTCATTGTAAATAAGTCCCTTTTATTAATTTGACTTATTTGGAAAAACATGTACCATCCACAGCCAAGAACAGCCAGGTGAACGTTCTTTCATAAGTGGTTTGACTTTATTCCAAAGTGCAAAATGCTGCTCTAAGGTTCAGTTTACTTTTTAAACGGATTCTGTTTCATTTCAGCACACTTTAACTTCAGACTGTGTGGCAAAGCAAGGTGAAAATCAAACTTCAAAACATATCTTCTTCCCAGTGTTGGATTCACTTCACGAAAGGTTTGTACAGCTTGAATGTTTGGAAGGTGGGTTATATTGACTGCATTGATTATTCTTAAGAACTGTTTACTTATATCTCTGTGCTCTCTGATACCAACCTGTCTAGGAGATAACAGATCATTATCAAAGACTCATAAATCTCACAAATAAGGCCATTGATGTAATCAATCATAACATAATACAGAACTACGGTGTAGTTATGTAATGTATGAAAAACTTAGATGGCAGGTTCCTCAACAGTGCAATTACAAGACATAAAACAATAAATATAAGAACCTAAAATATGTCCTAAACTGTCCTGTAATCCACAATCAGCTCCTTGGTTTTGCTGACGTTGAGATGGAGGTTGTTCTCCTGGCACCAAGATATCAGGGTTCTGACCTCCTCTGTCAGCGTCTCGTCGCCGTCGGTGATCAGGAAGAGGGCGGTCTAGCGTCAGCAAACTTCACGACGTGTGAACAGGGAGTAGCATTATTTTGTGGTTTTGCCTTTCCTCACAAAACTTTATAATTTCATTAACACCCAAAGGTGGCAGTGAAGAGATACTCCCAGACAGAGAGACAGGACGCAGGAAGGGAAAGGAAGCATAATTAAACATAAATAAATATGCCTTCATATAAACATGTAATAACTCATTTGATATCCACTGGCAGCAGTTTTCTTGACACCCCGAGCTCTCTACTTATTCCCATTAATCCTCTGCCTTCAGCCCAGAAAACATATCCAGGATCCTTCAACTGCCATCTGCTCAGATTGGTTTAATAAAAGCAACACCATAAACTGTTAAATGATGCCTTTTTTATGATTACGATTGGAGACTCTGTAATTATAGCTGCAGACAGCCCTCTGATGGACTATCACCCTCGGCCTGTTTTTTTGCTTTTTTAATAATTAGTACATTGTAGCCCTTTCCAGTTCCTCTCTCATTCTGTTTTACAAGAGGGGAGACCTGTTTGATCTCTATCCGCACTGAAAAAAATGAAACGTTGACTTTAATTTAACACATTTCCCACAACTGTATTAGGTTAGTTGAAAGCAATAATATTAAGTTAAACCTAATTAAATCTGATTTGTTTTGCTTTCAACTAACCTAATACAGTAATGTGAAATGAATGGACATAATATATTTAATTAAAGTCAAAGTTTCAGTTTTTTTAGGGCAAAATGTAGGGCTAAAATGTACATTACGGTGTACTTTTTAAAGGTGAGATGATCTCCTCTAGCGTCTCAGTTTCCTGTAACAGTTCTCACATGTCGTGTTAAACTGCAGTCAGTGAAGCCTCTCTGGTTCAGATGGGAGGGTGATGTAAAGTAGATTATACAATTCTTATAGTACATTATATCCTGCCAGTGCTACATTCAGGAGAAATGTCAGGAGAAGTCAACGGTCCATCATTAACATTAACTCTGATCCAAAGACTGGCTGCTGTGTCTCCATGGCACCCAGCAGAGACACACACAGAACCCAGCATCAAGTCAGGGTGAAGATGGATGCCAGGGTCACGGCGCTCACTGTCATACAGAGATACCGGTTGGCCGAGGGGGGGGGGATG
>NW_011354971.1:0-1672 GCF_000735185.1 Notothenia coriiceps
ACAAATCTCTTAAAGGGGACCTATCATGCAAAATGCACTTTCTGATGTCTTTTATACATAAATATGTGTCCCCGGTGTGTCGGGGAACTCACGCAGCGTCAGAAAATAAAACCCTCTCTCTTTTCCTCCGTACCCAAATCTCTAAAAACGGGGGAACAACGGAGCTGATCCAGATTTGCGTCCGATATGACGTAATATCTGAAATGTGGACCCACGGCCCTATCAGAAACGTTGCTATCAGAAACAATGCCCGACTGTTTTGGACGTAATATGGTCGGTGTTTACATTGGCATCGCTAACACTCAGAGCTAACCTGTACTGGAGAGCATGTGTGTGAAGAAACAGGAAATAAAAAGGAACTCACCTTGTGGTATAACCGGCAATTGAGAAAGCCTTTGAGCTCCATACTGTTTCAGAAATAATCCTTGATAATCCATGATATGGCGTTTCATCACCGCAGTATTTAGTTTAGACAGTAGTTGCCGGGTCCCGCATGAGCTCAGCCCCCTCCCTTTTTAATTATTATTTAAAGCTTTATACCCAAAATCAGCACTTTCGAAACAGGAAGTGAAATAGAGGGATATGAGGCATGGCTAGAGTGGGTGATCTGTTTGGCATTTTCAGCAAAACACTTCATAGACATGTTTTTTATATATTTGTATATATCTGAGACCTATGCTATTGCCTAAAAATAGCATGATAGGTGCACTTTAATGCTATGTGACTTAGCTTTCTGATGTTTTTGTATCTTTGCCTGCCTGTGTTCAACCCATGTTTTGAACCTTGCCTGTTTTTTCCCCAGACTCTGGTTTTGCCTTGCCGTACACTTTGTTTTCCTGACTGGATTTGTGTATCCTCGCTGTGCGACTGCCATTAGCTAACTAGTGGGAATCACTTAAAGAGGTACCCATTTACTAAGGTAAAGTCATCTTTACACAGCAAATATTGTTTTGGCTCCTATGTTAATGCTCTGAATTTGTATCTTCAATCCTTTTTAATAGGCAACCAAAGAGAGAAAAATGTGGCTTGAGCAGAAGAAAATAAGCGAAAATTTGAAATGTTAACTTGCAGTTCAGCTCATTGTGTCCCTCACCAGCAAAAGAGATGTGCAGAAAAGCTGAGGAAAAGTCAATAATAACATTGCACTTTAGCAAAGCGTGAAAACAGAAGAGAAGGGTGAACAACATAACTGGGAGAAAAATATGCACTCAGTATTTGTATACAATGTGCATTATGTTCCTGGCAGCTTGAAGAGAAAATAACAAATAATTCTCTGTGAAACCAACATTATTGCATAAACTAGTCTGAATGTGTTTTTAGTTTGAAAGAAAAGAATTGAGAACAGGACATGAAAAGGAACAAGACAGTTCCAGTATTCCAGTCCATTGACCACAACCGACAAGGTCCTCCATCAGCCAGTTCGGGGATCTCTAAAAGGGGTTTTTAACCCTATGAGGGAGGGCGAAAAAACTGAATAACAAAGAAGTAATAGTTTAATAGAGAAAGATGAAATAAAATGAGGTGAAGGAAAGATGACATTTTACGTTAAGTTAACTTGTTCCAGGTGTAAGAAATTAAAATCAATGTTTATATGGCTTAATTTGAATTAAATACACTTTTTTAATTTAAGCTGTTTTATTCTGAAAACCGGAAGTTTACATACACTGTTTTG
>NW_011354972.1:0-13998 GCF_000735185.1 Notothenia coriiceps
ATATAAAAACAAATCGATTATTTTTGTAAACTCAAGTGGATGAAACTACATTTATTAGTGCTTTCATGTCAATTCGGCGAACATATGATACATTAAATGATCGTGAGGATGATGATTTAAAAATCTTTTGTTTGAGCCGGTCTGCATTTTCTGATGAGAAAACAAACCTTAGCTTTTTGTAGTTGCAGTCAGTGGTGTAGTGGGCGTTGGACGCGGGGGTACGCCGTACCCCCACTTATTTGAAGCATGATTTCTTTTTTTAATAGTCTAATACATCTAAAATCATTGCCAGTGTTATCAGTTGCAAGTGTGTGTTTGTTGTAATAATGACGAAAACATAATAGGCAGATTTCACAGTAATTATAATAAAAACGTAGCTCAAGCATTTATGCAACTTGATTTGAAGCGTGTGTGTGTGAGGGGCAGAACTGTGTGTGTACGGTGACCAGGTGTCCCGCACTGTGCGGGACTGCACACACAGCATTTTTATTATTTGTCCCGCGTCCCACACATTGAGACTATGTCCCGCATTTGAGTGATAGTCGCGCAGAAAGGCCGGATCGGTTCGCTGACAGCCGACACCGCCCTTTATTATTATATTGTCTAAACGACATCATGTAAGTTGCGCTGACAGGCGACACAGAGGTCCCCAAGTAAAGGCCAGGCCCCAGGCAGCATCTTAGAGGGACGCTGATACCCTTTGTTTTTCCCGGCTTGTTTTTCCTCTTCCTTTTTTTATTCTCTTGTTCCAGAGTATTCTCACTAAGTAAACAACAAATAAGGAAGGTGTTGTAAATTGTAACCATTAAAAGTCTCCCCTCCGATGGTCTTTAAGGTTACGTTTCTGTCCCTCTCCTAGGTGAACTTAACATTCCTGTTCCCAAAATGCCAGTGCTAAATGCAGTTCATGGGAACCATAAGCTGAATTGTAAACATAATGTATGGATCTGCCAGCTCACTGGTTGCCATGGTTTTCGCCGAGCGCCTCATCGACTTTTACGACAGAAGGTCACAGGAAAAATATGTTTTCAACTTTTTTTAAACGTGTGCTTAATACAAATTAATAGATTGCAAATGTTGCTTTTTTCAAATGTTTTGTAGCAGCAAAAAGTACAAATGTAAAATATATATTATGATTTTGTATGTAATTCAGATTTGATTTAATTACATTTTTTATTTCAGAACTGAAAAGTGAAAGCTTGTGGAAAATATTTCAGTCTTTCTCAAGACAGGAGAAATAATTTGTGAGAGTTAGGGCCGAGGATATAAACAACTCCTTTGAAATGGAATATCTGCACAATCATCAATCTGCACAATCATCAAGAGTATGTATGTCACACTGCACTTCAACACAACATGTAAACTGAGTAAAAGGGACCAAAATGGTGTTGGGTAAATAATGCTTAATGTAACACACGTGGTGTTTTAAGTGTGACGCCCTGAAGGCTCTTAACTTGCGTCACTTTCTTTACAAATTGGACTTTCTATGTGGTTGACTGACAAACACAACACTCTAGTTTTACAGCCATTTCCACACACCAGGAAGCAGCGGTTGAACTTGCGACGGCCAACGACGCAAACCATCTGGAAGATATTTCCATGCCAACATATAGAAATTGGCTATGGAGGTCTGGAAAGTATTTTAAATAAACATTACTTTTATTTGAAACAAGCACTTACAAATCTTAAATATGACAGTAATATGATATTTTTAATATTTATTTAGGTCAAGTCAAATCCAGTGATTGTCGTTGATCTTTATTTAAACATTAGACCAAATGTCCAAAATGAAGCTGCGATCTGATCCTCTTTCCAGGATAAAGTATTTGTTTTTCATCTCTCCAGTCAGACCTCCCTGGGTTTGTTCTGTTTTTGGTGTTCTCTATGCACTGCTAAAAACAATACCTATAAACATGTGGTCATAAATTTGAATATTTGTGTTTGTTTTGGTAAGAGTTCTCCCCGAAGTGACAGCCATGTGTTCATTTCTTCAACCGAGAAGAAGTTCAAACAAACATCACCATGGCTGCAAACTGTGACAAAAGCTGTGAGCGATCAACAGGGTGTCCCGTCAGAGAAGGTAAGAGGAACCGAGGAGTTTAGCCTGAGACCACTGGTACCAATAAGTATTTGAAGAATATTTATTGGTACCAGTGGTCCCTTATTCTAACTTTGTTAAATGTTTCCACAGACGATACAGCACAATATCACGAGGTAACTGGGAGAAAGAAAGGAGAGCTTTGATAATGATCATAGAGTAATATAATTCAAAAAACTCTAACGCAACACCTTCGAATTGTATGAAGAAACCCATTTAGGAATCTGCAATAAGAAAATATGACCCATATTATAATACGGGTATAGCATTATTTTCCTTTTTTTAAACAGTTCATGACTAAATTGTCGAAAACTGTACTGTTCTTCCTACATAGATCAAAAATATGCACAGATAAGTTGTTCATATATCATGCATAGTGAAAATAAAAAAGCAAGACATTTGAAATAAAGTACAAAAATAACCATCTTAACAGAGATAAAAATGCAATCCAACAGCACCACAAACTAATATATGATTCTCCAATAGTTCCCAAAGAAAGCCTGCTCTTCTACACACACACTTTCCATCAGATCTGTCTGTCTGTTCTAACAGAGCATAAAGCCATTGACATCCTCATAAAATGCAGATTTTCCATATTGCATAATCGACTGCCACCCACCACAAAACACATCTGCCGTCCCGGTGTCTCTCTCAGCTCATGTATCGTGGCATTCAGCAAATAAACCCTGAGTGAGAGATTTGCGGTGGCCTCCCAAGCTGTTAAACCCACTGCCTGACTGCAAGTTGAAAATAAGGGGAGCATTCAATTTCATCACTGAATATGTGGAGAATGCATTGTAAAGGGATGATGTGAATGATATAAATTAAGGTAAAGAGGTGGCTAACAGGGAGAAATAGGAAGGACCAGCTCCTTTTTTCTAAATATCTAAACTCTCTCGGAACCCAACCACAGCCTGAAATGAACTCCCAGTGAAATACAAACTGTCTCCTTGCAGCTCCAACATCAGCAATGTCTCACTGGTTGAATATCCCATTAACGTGACATTTCCATTTTGTGTCGAGCACAAACGGGTCAGATCAACAGCGATTACAATTCCTTTCAGTAGATATCATATGTTTTAAGTAATGATGTGTTGTGCGGTAACATGCCTAAAGACGAGAAGCCAATGTGTAATGATCTGCAAAAAGATAATATTTTTAATAAAGGAAACGTTATTATAGCCATCTGGAATTATTCAAGCTATTGGTCTGCGTTTCCATTTAAAGCCCACAGATCAAATACACTCCAACTCCTGATGCTTAAACTGATTCAGTTCACAAGTGGTTCTGCAGAATTCACAGTGCAGAGGATGTGTCAGAATTTAGAACCAGATCTCCTATAGAAGTTAAGCCTTTTTACCAAATTTGCACTATATTTCATAACTGCTTAGTTGCAAATATGACTTGTCGCAGATGCTTCCATGTACTGAATGTTGCTGCTTTGCACTGACAGAATGTCAAAGCTGAGTGACTTCAGTAGTCTAACTTTTGTTTGAATACAATTGAATTGTCATCAGTTCAGTGATAAACTACACTAGAGATCTCAGACAGTGTTGCTTGACGGCCACGAGTACCTGGCTGTTTTGAATCATAAAATGATAACTTAATAAATCATTAATATCAATCTTTCACATCTATGTTTCACTTGATCTGAGTTCATTTGCTCCCGTGTGTTAGTGTGCTCGCAGGGATTGAATCATGAATGGCTTCTCACGGTCCTGGTATAAACTGGAAATTACTAACCAAGTTTTCTTTACTGCATTGAATTCATCAATAATGGCCCAAAATGTATTTGTTGTCTCAAAATATGTATAAAAGATCAGAATATTATCATCATTATATCAGAAGAAGAAAACGTGCACCATCAAGTTTTTTTAAATAATTTTCTCGCAATAAATTCCTATGTGTCAAAAGAAGATGTCATAATACACCACACAGCCTGTAGGCCACATGTTACTGTATGATGTGTTGCTAAAACATTGCTGATGTTGGACTGTCAGTGTAAACTCTGAGCGGATCATGGTGAGCTCTCAGTGGTGGCGTTGAATGTGTGGCCTGCCCGCTTGGCAACGATCTGGATGCCCTACAGCAGAGTCAGACAACAGCTAGCTTTTACTGTGTGATCTGTCTTTATTTAGAAAAGACGGTGTCCATCTTCAATTTAAAGTGGTACTGAAACGTTTCGTACCACTGGAGGATGAAGGGTATCTAGTGGGTAAACAAACTGCGAGTGGGATATTAACACCAGCTGAAACGTTTCGGTTTGTTCATCCTTCTATATCTGCCTCCTCCATCTTTCTGAGTTTGAAGCCAGCAGCCTGGTTTCCTCACTTTCCTCCATCTCTTTCCACCTGCTTGTTTACTTCCATATGTTCCTCTCAACAGTTGAAATATTTCACAGATACTATGAATGTGCGTATGCAGACTTCCCACGTCATTCCTGGAGGATATCCCACTTTGCCACACTGTGCCAAGCTGTCATACAGTAAATAAGTCGATAGTGTTATGTTATCCAGGTAGTATTTATTGGAAACATTTAAGGCTGTTGGCAAATGTTTAAAAATAAAAAATAAAAACCTAGTTTGGAGTCTGCATACAGAACCATTCTTTTAAAATGTGATATTATTCAGCTTCTATTGGCAAACTGTTTGAAAATCACTTGGTTTGTGCCGAAATGTGGACATAAACAATATACAACTACATCATGAAATATAAATATCTAAAGAGTACAGTACTTAGTAGTAAAAAAACATGTGACCATTCATTCATAATGCTCCGAAGTCTAATCTTATACACAACTATAAGGTTAACACAGGAACCTTAAACAGTGTGTTTTATATTCACATATGAAACACTTAAATCCAAAGATGTTTGACTTATTTGTCTAGTGCAGTAAATACATGCTGCATTGATTTTGGGTCATAACATGATGGACAAAATTCTCAAATAAAAACAGCAGAATTTTTTATTAGAATATTTATATACATACAATATCCAGAAACTATTGAAAAATAAAGGTTTTTATAATCATAAATCAAAAATAATCCCCTTGTTTGAGTTTAATCAATGTATCATTAGTAATTTATCATGCAAAAATGCTAGAAAATGCTGTTTTTAGCTTCTGAAATGTGGAAATGTCCTATTTTCTCTTTAGTACTGAAAGAAAACACATTCAAATATATCACCTTGTGATTTGTTCATGTTTAGCTATTTTTATTTCACATTTACACTTTATAGATAAGATGTTACTAAAATGTTATTGGCAAGTTAATCAAAAAAGAAAATAACCATCAGTTGCATGTCTACACTCACTATACAGCTCACCCCAATTCTCTTGGGGTGAAATCTTGCACACACACAGGTAGTTTCAGCTTCACCCCCAAGTCCAGCCGTGTTCCTCTGCTCTGAAGAAACCATAACATCTCAGACCAGATGTGTTGAGCGTAGTGTCAGCCCTCCCACTGATCCAAGCTACGGATGATCCAAAGTTTCCACTGTGTGGCTATTTTAGGAAGCCGTAACAATTGTACAGGGAATAAGATGGTTTTCCACTGTGACCTATGTAGGGTTCGGCAAGAGAGGTCAAAAGGTCACCACCAACTGTCAGTGGGACCAAAGTAAGAGAGCCTCAAAACCTTATTAAATGAACATCCTGGAGTGCAAAGGAAATCCCCAATAAGGTTACTTCAATCGTAAATGGTAAAGTGTGCATAGGAAAATGAGATCTACTGATTAACAAATGTAATTATACTTAATTTACAATGATAACGTAAACATTTAATAAGCCTAGCATGTAAAGTATATATTACGTTTGTTTGTAGATTATTTATTTAACCTCGTTGTGTTTCCTCTCTGACAGGATCTCACAATAAAATGTGAGTCTCGCCGCCCTCCACCACTCTGGGTGATCTCTCCGACATTCCTTCCTGTTTGTTGTCATGATGCCAGCAGGACAGCTCCTCTATATAAGACCCTCCTCTCCCAAGTCTGAGCCAGAACGACAAAGAGATCACAACCTTCTGCTACAGCACAGCCAGAGAGGAGGGAAGATTCAACCCTGAACCAAAGGACTCAATCTTAAGACAACTTAATACTTATTAGACTGCAGATATTTTTGATCCTGCTCTACTCACCAAGAAGATGACCAATCTCTCAGAGAAAGCTCTTTTTGTCTTCTTTACTGCGCAGGTAGGCATTGCAGCACTCACTGAGTGATTTTATATATATATATATATATATATATATATAGTGTTTTTATATTCTATCAGAAGATACTCTTGGTGTGAAGAGGTTTAAAATAATGAAAATATTTTTCAAACAAATTATTTTTTCTGTGTAGACTGGATTATTTTTCACACAATAATTTCTTTAAGATGTCATGACAAAGTTACTTCTTTATTTTTTATTTTTGCCATCGAGTGCACTTATATCATGATATCCTAATTTTTCTCGAGTGATGAATTGGAAAAAGGTTGTTTTAGCAACTTTTTACTTAGTCACTGAGAAAGCAACTGACATTAAAGTTTACTATAGTCATTATGTGCCTTTCTGCAAATGCCACCTTTTTTTCACAAGAGTAAAAAAACAAATATCCAAACAAAAAATAGGATGGCAACACATTTTTGTATGTAATATTTAATCCCGATTGTCAAGAGCAAGTCATTTTGGTTGGACAAGAAAAAACAACATTCAACAACATGTAAAACCCTAATTAATTTTCTTCCCTATCAAGGTGTTCACACTGGTCTGGTCCCAGACGTGTCCTCGAAGGTGCCAGTGCCCTAAGGAGCCCCCCATGTGCCCCCCCGGAGTGCCTTTGATCCTGGACGATTGCGTCTGCTGCCTGGTGTGTGCCCGTCAGAGAGGGCAGCTCTGCTCTGACATGAATCCTTGTGACACACGCAAAGGTCTGCAGTGTGACTACAGCACAGACGTCCACAAGAGAACCGGTACCTGTGCTGGTGAGTGAGCAATTACATTCCCTCACATTACACATTACATAATGTAAGTAAAAACGTGGTTACTGACTTTTGCCTATTGTGTCTCTTCCCTCCAGCTAATAAAGGAGAGGTCTGTCTTTTGGATGGTTCTGTCTATCAAAACGGCCAGACCTTCTTCCCCAGCTGTAAATACCAGTGTTTTTGCCGTGATGGGCAGATCGCCTGTGTGCCACGCTGCAATTTGGACGTGATGTTGCCTGGGCCGGACTGCCCAATTCCACGCAGGGTCCAGGTGCCCGGAGAGTGCTGCGAGAAGTGGGTGTGCGAGCCCCAGGCTGAAGCCAGTGCCCTGGGAGGCTTCGCCATGGCCGGTGAGTAAACTGTAGCGTGAGATGGGATGAGACTGAGCAAACAGACCGTATGTACAGATAGATCCGTACAGTCCCCTATGCCTTTCTAGACGTTAGTGTCACTGCAGTGTGAGACAAAAGGTTTAAAGGTTATGTACATTTCTCTGACCTGATCAGGGTAAGGGAGCAGGAACTAAGCAAGGAAGGAAAGAGAAAAATAAGTGAATGCTTAGAAAAGAGGCAGAAACACAGAGGAAAGAGAAAGTGTTGTTGTCTGGAATGTGAAGCAGAAATGTGATCCCCCTGCAACCAGTTGAATACAATCAAGGATCTTTAAGTGTTTCATATTTTTGAATTTGTTGCTGGTTGCTTTAAAGTTTTCAACCATACAAACTAGTACTTCATGAATGTCCTATAACAGATGTATTTATCTAACTAACCGTCGACCTTGTGTGTGCTCATCAGCTTTTCGTCAGGAGGACACAGTAAGCTTTGACGGTTTTGACCCCAGTCTGAACTGCATTGAGCAGACCACAGAGTGGGGGGCCTGCTCTCAAACCTGCAGCATGGGGGTGTCCACCAGGGTCACCAATAAGAACAGTCGGTGTGAGATGGTGAAGCAGAGCCGGCTGTGTATGATCAGACCATGTGACGACCAGCAGGACCAGGCCCAGCTGACACCTATTGCGCCAAAGGTATTTTTGGTTTGTTTTTTCATGCCATGACTTTATATTATATATTATATTAGACAGCAGGAGAAGGAGACATAAGCTTTTTGTTTGGACTCATCTCTTTCTTTTACCCCATGCAGAGAGGCAGTAAGTGTCAGAGGATGGTGAGGAGCGACAATGCCGTCCACCTCTCCTATAAGAACTGCACCAGCGTCCAGGCCTACAAGCCTCGCTACTGTGGCACCTGCACAGACGCCCGCTGCTGCACCCCCCACAGAACCAAGACCGCCCTGGTGGAGTTCCAGTGTGCCAACCGTAAAACCAGCAGGAGACCGGTCATGGTGGTGCTGACCTGTGCCTGCCACAGCCACTGCCCCCGAGACAACGCTGTGTGGCAGCCTACAGAGCTGGGATACAGCGGTTATCGCTCATAAATGTCCCTCTTGAACAATATTCTGTTTAAAACATGAGTTGTGTTAACTCTAACATTTTAGGTTAAAACAAAACTTTCTGTGAAATATCCAGAAAATAAGATTTTATCTGCTTATTATGGTCATAAACATACTTCCTGTTTTGTGGTGAGAGCTCAAGATCTCCGTTCCTGGAGAAAGGATTTAGTTGTGTAGCATAAGTGTTATCTTCACTATTGTAAGCTAAAATCAAAGCACTTAAAGCTTGTGATGAAATGATTCTCTCCATAGATCACGGGGAGTACTACCAACCATTGACAAAAGACTACGGTTGGATTTGAATAGTTTTAGGCGCACTTACTTACTTAGAGGAGACAGCCTCTATTTGAGAGGTAAGATAGTATGAAGTTGTTCAGTTACAGGATAGTGCAGACGTTGGGAGTGTCCTGACTGTTCGACTGAGAGTCAGGTCGGCCAATCAGGAAACTTCTTTTTTTGACAAAGAGCGTGAAACCACAGTGACACTTTGACACTTTAATCTAAAATATATCCATAGTATAATTACTGGTATCCCATTACTTTTACATAAGAAAAACAAGGAAGAAAGAGGAGAAAATAATTCATTTTAAAGTAAGCTGTTACCTTTTACCAGCACTGCCATCTTTCAACTGGGACACATTTTTTAAATAACTTGACTGTGTGCTTTTACTTAGTCCACACCAAGGGTTCAACCTATGAAAGAGAGGTCACTGCAGTGACTTTGTGTCATTTTTAACATTTGCCTGAAATCTTACCCCATTGGTAAATGTAAAATGGTTATGGCCTATGCTCAGTAAATGCAAAAGTGTGTTATTTAGATTAAAAATAGTTTTTGTTCAAAGTAGTGCACATGAACAACAGCTGTTTTTTTTATGACAAAGGTTTTGTAAATACTTGCTGTATAGCTTGTTTGACTGAGTGTGTATCAAATACACAGCTTTAATCAGTGACAATGTAAACATGAATTGTATATATTGGAAAGTGGTATTGGTTTACTACTTGAACTATGCTTCATACTGCTTGTTGCTGTATATGTCTGAATAATAATGATGAAAAACTCAACATTTGACAATAAATGTGTATATTTTGTATCTATTTTTCATTATGTTTTTTTTATATTCAACAGTATAAACCATTCTTTCATGGATGCAATGAATTAGGCTAATGAAGTAGATAGGGATTTGTGTTTAAATAATAATAAATTGGTTGGATAAGGTAAATAACTACTTAAGATTTTAAAAGGGTATGATTGAGGAAAGCAGGGAAACATACATTATAAATGAATAGGACTCACATAAATAAATCAATGGGGATGTAGTATTAATGTATAAACGTTGAAATGGGATTTCTCCCACTACTTGTGTCTCATGTTGTTTGATTTTGTTGTTTATTATTGCACTAAAAATACACACTGTTAGTTTATAAGTACCACATTTTATTATTTGGGGTTTTTTGTTAGTAAAATGTATGTGTCAACCAACACTAACAATATGGCAGCTCTACATTTATCAACACTGGAGGTTTACCCCCTCTTATAAAATGTAAACTATGAAGGCACACTTCAACCTAACACAAGTTGAATTACATTTTGGCTGGTAGTTTTCAAACAAACAAACCAAACATAAAACATGAACTACATGATGATAACAAAACAGATCACCAATTCAAATATAGATTTCCCTTTTCACATATCCTATATTCAATTTTTTTGGAAATACATTCCCATCTTGAAAGAGTTTCCATCTGCATCTGGTGTAATCCTCTTCCTCTGGATCCTCTTTTAACAATTCAGGATGTTCAAGTCATCACATGGGATCCAGAAGTTTCCAGACCCTGAGCCCCACTGACAGTGGGTGGTGACCCTTTGACCTCACTCCCTGAATCCCACCTTGAAGGTCACAGTGGAAATCCCTGTTATCCCCTGTGGGATTGCTACTGCTTCCTAAAATAGCTCCTCATTGGAAACTTTAGCTCAGCTTGAAACAGCGTGGGACTGACACTGTGGTCGCACATCTGGCTGGAGCTGTGTTATGGTTTCTCCTCGAGTTGGTAATGTTGGTTATGTCTGGGATTTAAAGTGTATCCTTGTGATGCGGTCTTTTTAAATAGAGTATGTAAAGTGTAAAGAGCAGGCTAAACAATAGATAGCTAAAAACATGGATCATTTCTTGACCCTCTGTTTTTATTGGTGAATGGTGTCAGTCTGTCATCCATATAACTCAAGTATCACTAACAACAGCAAAGCTCTCAGACTTTATCCCATTCTGTGTTCAGACAAATGACTTAGTAATACAGATAAACAGATATGACCACCTGATTTCAAAAACATCTTGAGTTTAATAGCCCTACATTCCTGTCCTTTCTTAACATTCCAGGACTGCTCAGATTTTCCCTCTGTCTGGCTGAACCGTGTGATTACAACATCATGTCAGTGAGTGAATGGTCTAGTATCGATGTTGTCAGTCAAACTATATAAAAACTATATATAACAACTACTGTGTTTCTGTAATTTTCTGTTGCTGCTATGAGACCTGCATTTCCATACGGGGTCAATAAATGTCCATCTTAAAATCCATTCTCCTCGGATTAATTGATTGACGGGGACCAAACATATCATGCCAGTACATGGTGGACCTACTCTATTAAAGTCTGCTGATAGTCTGTTTGTTGAACATTAAGAGACTTAACAACACGTTTTTTAAGCAGCAATTCTTGCAGTATCCAGTATTTCCCTCATGTGACCAAAAGTATAAATAAATACACAGTTGGTAAATTCATGGAGATATTTAAAGCCCAACTTTAAAATACTTTTGTTATTCCAACATGTATTACTTTGCCAACTGGTAATTTTGGCAATATTTAATAATAAATTCACAGTGTACCGCACTTCCCTGCCCTGGATTTGACCCTGAAATAAATTGTCTGAAAGCAATACATTCCTTAATGTTCACCACTGACGTCTGATTTCACTTAATGTAAAAACACATGACATAAGACTTATTTGAAAAATGATCCTTTTAAAGATGCTGACATGCAAACATGTTACACTTGGTTGGCTGGCGTACGGTAATGTTTCCACAGCTACAAAGTAATAATATTACACAACATGTGCCCAAGTTTCATGTTAATGTTATCATTTTGAGCATGCAAGCATCTGCACAATCACAGTGTCAACTGATTTTCAAAGTATACAATCATCTTAATTTAGCCCAAAAGGAAACTTGTTACCTGTCGGTCCTTAATGAAAAGTAAGTCAAGGCAAGGCAAGGCAAGTTTATTTATATAGCACTTTTCAACACAAGGCAATTCAAAGTGCTTTACAAAAAACGAAAGACATTAAGAAAATGGCATTTAAAATCAGTCATTAAAAAGAAAAGATAATAAAAAAATACATGGAAAAAAGTTACAGTGCAGTTTAAGATGTGAATAGTTCAATTAACTGAAGTCATTTTAAACTGATTTGGGTTTCCAGTGGGGCTGCTATGTTCAATATTTTTCTGAGCTCCATGGTTTACAGTTATATTACACCTAATAAATATGTTTTTTAACAGCAACGGAAAGTTAAAAATATGACGAGTGATCGGCAAACATTTTGATTCTGCAGCAGGGCCCTGTATAGCATATGACTCAACATAAAAAAAAATCAAAGAACGGATTCATTAAAATATGTTTTCTTGTTTACATTGAAACACTTCATTTGGAAACACTGTAAACAAGTTCAAATGTCTTTCAAATGTTGAGTCTTTGCTTGTGAAATATTATATGGCAGTTCAACTTCACAAATTTTAAGAACTTCAAGTTGAAACAATGAAATCAATAACCCCAAGGTTTGCATTACACTAAATGTCTGTTACTATATATGGCCAAATAAGGTAAAGCAAGAAAGCTGTTTCATTCGCAGGTTAGCAGTCTGGATCTGAGATCGAAGGGGATATCTTTGAAATTGTAACTTTCAGAACTGAAGGAGTTGAGGTGTGAGAGATCAAAACAGTGCGTTTAATCACTGAGAGCATTTTCAGTATAAAGTGTGAGCCATGTAGGTAAGAAAACAAAAGCAGCTGAAGGTGAAGCACCAGGAATAGTTTAAGTGTATGCAGATCAGTGACAGGAGTTGAAATAGAGGTAGTTGAAGTGTCACTTTAAAGTGTAAACATGTGTTGAATATTCATCAAAAGAGCAGCACACATTTTTCTAATTTATTGAAAAATATAAAGCAATATATTCCTTATTCTGTGCCGAAAAAGCTGCATCAAAATGAGTGAAGAAGGCAGTTGAAACGACTGTTAAATACACACAAACAGATGTGTGTGATGGCTTGACAGCAGGTTCAAAGCAAGTGCAGATAGGTTTTTTCAGAGGATAAATATGAAAATGCAGGGAGGCTGTTTTCAGCGGGGATATGGCATCTCTCTCCCTCTCAGACTGTTCACATGCGAGAAACGGCTTTCAATCAAAGTCAGAAATGATTTTGTGGATTCTGACTGCCATTTACACACTTCGTCTGCATCCGACAGCGGCGGCTCATATCTGCACCTGCTTGCTGAGTCATAACACCGGGGAGATAATGGCTCTGTTTCCGTGTGAGGAGGATAAATGAGCCTTCTTGGAAATGGGCTTCAGTCAAGATCTCAAAGCCAAACAACGCTATATAAACATGTGTTCCAATCCATGTTCTCAGCCACGTATTTACTAAATAAGTCATTAATGCATCTGTCAGTATCCAGATTACATGAGTGTCATGCAGAGGTGGGAAGTAGTGGAAAACAAATACTTTGTTAAGTACATTTTTCTGGGATCAGTACTTTACTCCACTACTTATTTTTCTGACGACTTTTTACTTTTACTCCTTACATTTTTAACACAAATACCTGTTCTATCTACTTCTTACATTTTCAGGTTAGTTACTTTAACTGCGTTTGGTGGCGTGATCATTATTATTTAGAGTCATTGCGTGCCTATAGATTTGAACACGATCCGTGTATCCATAATTTCCTGGTCTTCTCTAAAGAAGAGCGACCAATGAAAACGTTGTCATGTTGCCGTTGTTCAGCATGGAAACATTCATTAGCTAACAATGACATTATTGTTCTATTAATATAAAGAGAGGTCAGTTACTCTTTAAAACAGATTTACTTTTGCTTGAGTAAAGAAGTTTAGTCACTACTTTTACCAGAGTATTTGTAAACACGAGTATCTGTGCTTCTACTTGAGTAAAGGATGTGTGTACTTTTGCCATCTCTGGTAACATGTACTTCAGAATCAAGTTTATTGCTATGTACGTCTACACATACAAGGAATTTGCTTTGGTACTGTATCTGGTGGTGCAAACATGAATAATCTAACAAAATAAGTTGCAAAGTAGATCAAAAATAAATATATAAGGATAATAAAAAACGAGTATTTTTAAGAAGCATTAAAAAGGATGTTAAAGACAAGTATTTACACCAAATGTAAATGTAACTACACAAATAACCTTAAAAGCTAAAAAAC
>NW_011354973.1:0-2644 GCF_000735185.1 Notothenia coriiceps
AGCAGTGGCGGCTGGTGGAAATTATTTTAGGTGGGGCTATAGTAATGGTGAATAAACCACACGGGGAACATTTTGAGAAATTACCCCTTAAATTAAATTGGCTACACTATTTCATCATTGCTGTTGTATGATTGGTGTTTAGCTACGGTATTTAGCGTCTACAGCACCTCTGCTTTTAGGGTTGACGTAGACCCAAACGTCGCCCGGAGGTCCCCCGGTCTTGTTGCGGGAGCTGCTGCACTAGCTAACGCTGCACTAGCTAACGCTGCATTAGCAAAACAAACGCTAATTTATTTTGCAAAAGGTGCGGCGGGCTTCAAACACGTTCCCCTCCACTGGTTTCAACCAAGCACTAAATTAGATGTTTTCCGACCAAATACGGTTGAACTGACACTTCCCCATATCAATTTATAAGTAGATTCGAAGATACATGAGTTTCTGACTGCCGCAAGCTGAAGCTTGGTTGCTAGGTTACTAGCTGGGTGTTTTCCAATAAGGGGCCGGGGGAAACAAAGTTAGTGATTACTGGTTCCATGTTGATTTAATTCAATACAAATTGTTGGGGGGAACTGAAAGGCTATTACCGTACTGGTTACTTTGCAGCCCGGACATTTCCCCCAAAACACATTTAGACGCTATCGCAACACAGAAGTACCTTTCAAATCCCATCATTTTTAAGACCTTCTAAATCATATTTAAGACCTTTCTTCTTTTTTTGGTCCTATTTAAGACCTTTTTAAGACCTTACATTCAGATTATCAAATGTAAGACTTTTTAAGACCCCGCGGGAACCCTGTTAATATAAACTATTCAGCGTATACATGATGTATACTTTCTTCAGACTTAATAATCAACATATAAACCCTCCATGTTCTCTTCCTGCTTGTCGTAGCGTTGCTTCTCACCTGAGCTGGTGGCTCCATGGATGGCAGTGGTGACGCTGTGGGTGCCATTCTGTGTGATGGCCTTTATGGGCAGCTGGTGTTGACCCATGGGTGCCTGCTGCACGATGGTCACAGTCTGCAGCGAGCCACCGGACTGGGAGCTCTGGATGATGCGACTGGAGCCGCCTATAGAGGTGATGGTGGGAACCGTCTCCACTTTAACTGAGACACAGACATTTCAACAATAACTTCAGGGAAAAAAGGTATTCTAGTTTAACAGTAAGAAGAGGAATTGACAGTTAGGAAACCAGTATGATTAATTTAGTAAATTAAAGACGATAAATAATTGACTAGAAAGGAGCTACATCTCACTCAATAATCCCTCCAGGCTCTCTTACAGTAAATATATGGTTAAAGCTAACAAGCATGTGAAAATAACATTAAAGATAGCAAACATGTGGATGTATATCTTGTATCATGTCTAAATTCAGAGGATCATAAAATCAGGTCCGGAATTAATCTTCAGCTCTAGTTCGACATGAGACCAAACTTTTCTATGAATGAAGTTTTAGAGCCCCTTTTTATGCTTCACTAAAATTGAATAAAGGTTCTAAATAATAAAGTATTTAAAGTATTTGTTTCCCATATAACAAGCTAAGGTTTTCTGTATTAGCTATCATTGAAAATGGATACATAACCAGTTATTATGTTTGAAATTATAATTTTTTCCTCGTTGGTGAATGTCTTTATCTAGGGACACTAGACTCAGGAAAATGTTCCAGCCAAGAACATGAATGTTCATGTGAAAGCTACTGATGCCAGCACGGCTTTGTATCGACTACAATATTTGTATTATGGTACCAATAATGTTGCCCTCCGAGGGCTGTACAAATGATTGAACTCAACCTCTGCTTAAAAAAACTAAAATCACAGCCCATTCATTTCGCCTTTCTTTCATGCTGTGCAAAGAAAAAGCAACCTCTTAATCCAGATATCTCACCATGACTCGCGCATGCTTGCAAGTGCACGGTTGTGGCATGACCACCAAAACAGAAAGATATGGACACAAGATGTGTGCAAATGTATTTAGTATCCTATCCATGTGAACATGATTTAAGTGTGGGGGGGGACTTAACCTCCTCTAGGGGGGTCCGGGGGCATGCTCCCCTGGGAAGATTTTTTTTTAAATATTGAAGTTAAAAGCATCAATCTGGTGCACTTTGAGAGCAGCAAAATAAGGAGTTATATGGATACATCTCTCAACACATATGAAACAGAACTGTAAACAGATTTACTTTTTGGATATTTTAGAAATCACTCCCCTCTTAAACTCTATTCTTGTTATTTTTAACAACTTTTTTGTAACTGTCATAAAGTATTTTATACCTGTTTTTCATTTAGTCTCTAATGTCTCATTAATAACTATAATGTTCATATCAAGGTGTGCCTGAATCTCACTGAGCTGAGGTTATTTGAGCCTCTCAGGAGAGAGCTCTCTTCCACCTGGTTGTAGAAAAGCTCTTTAAATTCGTTAGCATAGCTAGCTAACCAGATGCTAACAACAGATCGCCACTGTGCTTACAACTAAAGACACAGCCACGCAAACACTGCGGTGTGTACGGCTCCTTATGGGTACTGCAATATTTGAAGAGCTGGAGCGGCGCTCCAGTGCTCTCCGTCAGCACTCCTTTCAGACGAGACATAACCACGTGAAGACACGTTACGCTCGTGTTGTGTTCAAGGAACCTGTCCTCGGCCAG
>NW_011354974.1:0-2829 GCF_000735185.1 Notothenia coriiceps
ACGAGCGACTTATCAAGTCTTGGCAAACGGCATAAAACAAGATTAAACGTGATAGTATATAAAACCATGCTCGTATCTACAACCTATAGAAAAGTAAAACGGTGTCAGTTTAGACGTAATTCTGTCCTCCTGCTTACCGCATGATTTATGAGAAAACATTTCATAACATTAACACAACATATTCAAGGTGGTTTTAAATAACATCCGTATTTATTTATTTCTTCCACTTATGTTTTTGTGTGCACTGAGGAGTCTCAAACAGGCGTTTGTTAAATCATTTTAAGATTGGCTTTAATCAATGTTTGAAAATGAATTCTTCATATATGATAAATGAGAGGTAACATTTGATTTATGGTATCATTTCCACATATTTCTCTCCATTCTTCCTTCTGCCAACGGTGTCGCAGTTTCTCGTCTCTCCCGTTGTTGTGCTTAGTGCGTACGCATGGGTTAGAGTTTGCGTGGAAGACTGCACGTTTTCCCGTCAAGTTAGTATTTTATAAATCGCAAACATTGCGTAGAAACTGCCGTACGCCATGTTTTGAGCGTATATCCCTTTATAAATGAGGCCCCTGGTCCTTTCATCAGACGGGAAGCAAAAGGACGAGCAAGACCCATTGCTGGTATGACAACAACCTGGTACTAAGCACACAGGCATCTTGTTAAAGTTATCTTATCTTAGCCAGCGCCGTATAGATAGATTATATCTATATGGCGCTGATCTTAGCTATCTCTTAGTGGAGGAAAACAATTGTGACATCGCGACTCTGGGATTTGTAGTCTTTCTAGTTGCATATTTTTCATAGTCTTATATTTCATACGGTATATGACAAACTGTGACTTTTTTGACATGGAAATTATTTTTTAAGATTGACAAACATATGTGTAATTCATGGCACAATTCAGACGGGATCGAGAGATACGTTTTCTCTCTTCATTGACTTCAATGCATAATTTTTCCGAAATAAGGTCCCATGGACCGGAAGTAGATGGGCGTGACTTCGCCACTCTATATGTCGATGTATCCTTGGGCAAGACACTCAACCCCTAGTTGCTTCTGATGGCATGAGTGACTGTGTGTGAATATCAGTTTCCTTGAGCAGGTGGCACCTTGTAATGCACACCTCTTCTTCTTTATGAATGAATACTTTTATCGTAAAGCGCTTTGAGGAATAGAAAAGTGCTATATAAATGCAAGACAAACAAACAAAACACCTGTTTGTGTATAGGTTGATTCAGTCATATATATATATATTTCTAATCTAGTTAGACATACTGTACATACTGTATCTCATTAGCATCCATTCGTTCAAGTTTTCTGTCTCCTTTGTAAGACATCCAGCAATCTATTCCTATATTTATCTTTGGGGAATAGTTTCACACCTAGGGATAAAACATGGTATCAGGTTGGCGTGAGTGACGGAGGGGTTTGACAGCATTCTAGGACAGGTCCCATGAGTCCTCCTCAATTTGGACATACTGTCTGAACCTAATAATCAGAACAACCCAAGAATAACAGTCATGATGTGTCAAAACAAAAATACAGATGAAGAACCATGATTATGGTATGTTTACCCTTTTTTCACAGTTTTTTGTCAAAGTCATGGTGGACCAAAACATTATTTGTTTAGTGTTGTCAAGGTGAGATACAGAGAAAAGGACATAGTTATGTATGATAACAATGGAATGTCTAAATAGTGTTTGTACTAATGATCTTATTGACAAGATGCTAAAAAGGAAATATCAGAATGTACTTGTTAAGTTGGACAATGTCTGAGTCCAATCAGAACTTAAAGCTCACCTATTATGCTATATTTGAACTATATAGTATGGGCCATATCTATACAAAACATGTCTCTGAAGTGTTTTGCTCAAAATACCAAACATATCACTCATTTTAGAATGCCTCATATCCCTCTATTTTAGCCCTGTTACAAAAGTGCTGATTCCGGGTCTGGTCCTTTAAATGTAACTGAGCTGCTGCTGGCCACGCTCCTTTGGAGCGTCTGCATGCAAGCAGTGAGCTCTGTGAAGAGAAGGGTGCATCAAAATTCACTGTTCCAGCATATTGATCCGTCTCCATGCTAAAACAATAAATACAAAGAAAATGTGCGATACGTGGTGATTTAGAGGTGGAACGGCACATCATTTTTTCGGCAAAAGGGGGTAACCAGCACCCATTGGGGAGCCATGATAAAGCAGTTCATTTTTTATGTCGTTCTCCAACACACTCTCACTCCATAATCGTCCAGGAGCGACGCTTGGTCAGGGTCCCGTGGCGTGCAGCTGTGACGCTCCTAGGCTCCTTCAGCTTCATAAAGGGACGCAAATAGCTTTCAACTGATTGCAATGTATTCCCATCTGCGGCGGGATTTGACGCTCATGGAAGCACGGCATTCGTTTGTGTCGGCTGCCCTTAAAGGCAATGTGAGCGTCCATTCCCATTGGATAACGGAGAATTGTACACCCGGAAGTAAGTATTCCCCTTACTGTCGATTGATTTTACTGTGATATCTGCACTACTCATTGACTAAAAAACACCAGATTATCCTTGTTAATTACACAACATTGATTGGTTTAGATTGTGTGCAATGCTTTTGTATTTTTCCCCTTCGATTCGGAGAAACAAATATTTTTTCGGACTAAAGGAGGGCAGAAGACACTACACTACCCAGAATCCCCAGCTATCGTTTAGGACTACACCATGTGCTCTGTTTGACAAGCCCCGTGATTAGTTCTCAAGCTCTGTGATTGGTTGACCTCCAACTGCATTCCATTAATTCCAATGGCTGGCGTCTATGTCACGTGATCTTCAAATTTCTCCCTGCA
>NW_011354975.1:0-584 GCF_000735185.1 Notothenia coriiceps
CTTGTTTTAAATACAATCCGTATCCGTAACACAAATATAAAATGACCAGGCGAGAGAAAAAGGAGAGGAAGCTGATCTCTGAAGCCACAAGCAGGTATTTTAATGGACAAAAAGAAAAAGGGCTCACCAGCCAACTTGCAAACTAAACTTAGATACAAATTACTGGAGCACATCTCATGATTAACGAAACACAGGTCCCACACAGAGACATAGAGACCATGCTGCACACATGCAGCCAGAGGAGAAGGAGAGGAGCCACTGCAGCCTTCCTCATGTCCTTTAAGGAGGCCCTGATTGGAGATTGGGAGAAGCTGCACCTGGAGACAATACTTCGGTCAACTCAGCCGTCTCTCGCATTTGCTTGGTCAAATGAGCAGCGCTTCATTTTTGAGTGCGCGATTAATAGCGTCTTTACAGTAATCGCCGAGAAGCGGCGCTGACGGTAGTACAAGTGCGTATGCTATATTTGATCAATCAATCAATGATATTTGATGAGGGATAAAATCATTTTTAGCCATAATTTCTGAATAAAATTGGTACTGTTGGACTCAATACTTGTTAGACTACTACCACAAATACAATCC
>NW_011354976.1:0-2496 GCF_000735185.1 Notothenia coriiceps
AACCTTAAAGGTCCCCTATTATACTGTTTTTCCTCAATATATTATAGGTCTCAGATATATACAGAGCCTGTCTCTGATTGGCTGAAACACCAAACAGATCATTGCAGCATTACCCATAATCCCCTCTGTTTCAGCCCTGTTTCAAAAGTGCTGATTCTCTGTCTGTTACTTTAGATGAAAATAAGGAGCCCCTCCCCACGCCCCTCTGAGAGACATTGGGTTAAAAGAACACAATGGTGCTCTAGGAGGAGATTCAGGTGATAAGGGGGGGGGTTACCTTGGTTGGTGATTGGCTAATGGTTACACAAGACAAAACATCGTTATGACATCATAAAGTGGTCAAAATCTGAACAGCTCATTTTCAGACAGGTTTTTATAGAAATAGATCAGGACAAAAAGAGAGAGAATCTTTGTTCCTGAAAATTTCAGAATCTCTTTCCACAGAGAAGAAAAGAAAGGACATGAACAAGTGGATTTTGCATAATAGGTGACCTTTAAAATCTCTTAAAGAAAAAAGGACAGAAAACTACCATAAAAATGATATATATTCATATTATTTACAAACCAATGAAAATAGCTTAATCTGGTGTAAAACAGTAAAATACTCAAATGTAAAGCCTGGATATAGATATTGTATTTGCTAGCGGTAATGGGATCAAACAATGTGGCTTTGATGTACGGATCTTTGATACTAACGTTTACTTTCAAAATTAAAAAAGTCATTTCCCACCGTTGACCCCTTTGTTTACCCTAACCCCAGTGAGGTTTACAAATGAAGAGTTTGTTGGAATATACAGCATTTAAATAAAAAAACAAGCATGGTTTTAATATCCCGTTAAGAGTTAGATTAATACCTAAGCAGCCCTTTCATAATCTCGGTACTTGCTGAAAATCTTTCTGGTTTCTAATAAATGTCAAAACAATCTGCATCTGCTTTTCCAGTTCTTATACAGTCGCAAACATTTTACAATCCTGGCATAATGCACTTCTCCTGAATGCTAGTGTGAAAGTTATATTTGTAAAGACAGGTAGAGAAACATCTGTAGCAATAACCTGCTATACAGTAATTACTTCACGTAACTTCATCTTTTTCTTTACATAACTAACCCTAACTTCTGACCTCGATGTACCAACGTCATACGGTGACATAACGCTCATGGCTTTTTATGAAAATTAAATGAACATGAGGAACATCCGCAGCAAATGGACTGCTGATTAATTATACAAATCTATTAATGCACTTATTTCATTGAAATATTGATTGAATCCTATATATTCTCCAGTATATGAGACAAGATGACCTTAATAATGAAGTAAGTTATCGAAATATTGACACTGCAGTAACACCATTATCAAATATTGACATCAGCATATTGTATAAGACCTTTTAATTAATGTTTCTAATGTTTAATATACAAAAAGATGGAAATAGTTGATATCTTTCGTTTTTAGGGCCTAACTTTTGAAAGAAAAGTTTTAACATTGTGAGCCTCATTATGAATAGATTGAGGTAAATTAGCAATTTAGAATAATAGGCTATATAAATAAATACATTTGAATTTGATTTTAATCTTCCAAGGAGGTGATTAGCATAGCTTAGCATCATGGCTGGAAGCAGAGGGAAAAGCTAGCGTCTGCTGTCAAATCTTTTCTGTATTTAGCAGCAACTACTGACCCTGGATGAGAAGTCTAAAGGTATTACATTTTGATATTTCATTTGATTTGCTGACAATAAGAACATTCTACATTGTCTTGTGTCCTTTCAGTGTTAAACCTAAAGACCTTTGAGCCACCCATTTACAGTATATATTTATCAGCCCATTTAATGACTGTAATCAGTTGTTATCACTACAGTTGTAATTCTTCAGACGAAGTGAAATCGTCTAACCATACCAACCCGCACGATCCAAACGGTTGCAGTTTTAACCACATAGTTAACTTTATCAATCGGAAAAAAACGAGTGGTTATGTTTAAGGATAAAATCATGATTTGGGTTAAAATAACTCAAGTGACATTTCTAAAATAAGTAACAAACATTAGTGAAGAACATTTCCTACGTTCCATAACTTTACTCCACTACTTATTTTTCGGACCACTTTTTACTTTGACTTCTTGCATTTTGAACACAAATACCTGTACTTTCTACTTCTTACATTTTGAACACAAATACCTGTACTTTCTACTTCTTACATGTTGAACACAAATACCTGTACTTTCTACTTCTTACATGTTGAACACAAATACCTGTACTTTCTACTTCTTACATGTTGAACACAAATACCTGCACTTTCTACTTCTTACATGTTGAACACAAACACCTGTACTTTCTACTTCTTACATTTTGAACACAAATACCTGTACTTTCTACTTCTTACATGTTGAACACTAATACCTGCACTTTCTACTTCTTACATGTTGAACTCAAATACCTGTACTTTCTACTTCTTACATGTTGAACACTAATACCTGTACTTTCTACTTCTTACATGTTGAAC
>NW_011354976.1:2661-5580 GCF_000735185.1 Notothenia coriiceps
CTCAGCTGGTCTTCTCTAAAGAAGAGGGACCAATGGAAACGTTGTCATGTTGCCGTTGTTCAGCATGGAAACATTCATTAGCCAACAATCACATTATGGTTCTATTAATATAAAGGGAGGTCAGGTACTCTTTAAAACAGCTGCTAGTTACATTTCAAAGCCTCTACTTTGACTTGAGTAAAGAAGTTTAGTCAGTACTTCTACTTTCACCAGAGTATTTTAAAACACGAGTATCTGTACTTCTACTTGAGTAAAGGATGTGTGTACTGCCATCTCTGGAAGCCGGTGGTTGAACTCCACACCTGAACCTAACATATGGGGTTCAAATGGACTCTGAAGCCACAGAAGTTCTTCCATTTCCGCCGCGTCACCATTTGGCAGCTGCCTTCGTTCTGATCCCCTCTCTCCGCCCCATGCTGTGAGTCAGCGTGAAACAGTCTCCAGCTGCTCAGCCACAAGACGGATTTTCATTTCATCCCATTGTTACGCTCATGCTTTGTGTTCCCGGAGTCACACATTCTGCTCAGTTCCCCTCTCTGACACGCTGCTTGCTTAAACACCATAATGCTCCGGGGTATTTTATGTAATTTTTCAGTGGGTACAGTAAGAGTTCATATGACCAATACTACTCCATCACAACCACCTGCTGTTCTCCCTCCTGCTGGGCCCTGACAATCATCTTCCCTCTGCAGCTCTGCACTGTAATGCCCTCCCACACGGCCTCATCACATTCACTTTATTCCATGTGTATAAAGAGTGGGAGTGTGTGGTCTCCTGTATGAGTTATTGCCGTGGAACAGCAGCATGAAATGAGCGTCGGTGGCTTGTGCACAGTGTGTGGTTCACTGGAGTCTTTTGATACACAAGGAGTGTCTCTGATACTAATTGCGGGACCGTCGGAGGGTGGGAGACAAATACAGCGTAATAGCTCAGTGATAGTAAAATGACATAGGGGTGAATAAAACAAATAAGACAGCGGGATGATTGGCTGTAATTGTCACAGCATGCTCCTTCCGTTTGCATGGCGCTGCTGGGAGTGCATGTTGACATCCTAATTGTCTGATTATTATTTCAGGATAGATAAAGGAACGAGTTGTTATCGTGAAACCTGACACCCAACGTGTGCTTTTTGGGAGTAATCAACTGCATGACTGCTGAAGGTATTTGTGCAAAGTTATCATGATGTGTATAAGGATTTACATAAATACAATTAGTTTCATTGCATGGGCGTTATGAATGATGATATGATGTCGAATTAATTGCCCTGAAAAGAGACGTGAGGTTTATACTTTGTGAAGGAAGTATTGAGATGCTTTTAGGATATCAACTTGTTGTTGCAGTGGAGATTATTTAGAACTGTTAAACAAGGATTATTTTCATTATTGGATTATTCTGCTGATACATTTCTCCATTCATTGATCTATTCTTATACCTTTTTTAAAACTCTTTCAAATCATGTACATACTGAAGCCGTAAGAGGCATGTGAGGAGATAAAAACAATCGTATGATCTATTGTTTAGGAATAAACGTAACCATTACATGCTTTCTCCTTTAGTGTTACTTTAAAGCAGGGGTGGGAAACCTTTTTCCTCTCAAGGGCCATTTACATTTTTTCAACATCCTCCGAGGGCCGTACAAATTATAGACCTCTGCTTAAAAATACAAAAATCACAGCCCATTCATTTGGCCTTTCCTTCATGCTGTGCAAAGAAAAAGCAAACTCTCAATCCAGATATCTTACAATGAGTCGCGCATGCATGCACCGTGGCATGACCACCAAAACAGAAAGATATGAACACAAGATGTATGCAAATCTATTTAGTTTCATATCCATGTTGACATGTCTTAAGTGGGGGGGGGACCTAACCTCCTCTAGGGGGGTCTGGGGGCATGCTCCCCCGGGAAGATTTTTTTTAAATATTTAAGTTAAAAGCATCAATCTGGTGCACTTTGAAAGCAACATTAAGAGATCTATGGATACATCTCTCATCACCCATATGAAACAGAACTGTAAGCAGATTTATTTTTCTTTATGGACATTCTACAAATCACTCCCCTTTCAAACTGTATTCTTATTTATTAATAACAACTTTTTTTACTGTCATATAGTATTTTATACCTGTTTACTTTATTCTCTTATTTTTTTATAACTATAATGATATAAAGATGTGCCTTTACCTCACTGGTGGTAGAAAAATATTCTTATATTCGTTAGCATAGCTAGCTAACCAGATGCTAATAACAACAAAGTTATTGATTGTATGATCAGTATGACAGATGAACAGATCGCCACTGGGCTTTCAACTAAAGACACAGCCACGCAAAAACTGCAGCATGTATACAGCTCCTTATGGGTGCTGCAATTTTTGGAAGTGCCGGAGCCACGTTCTGGTACTCTCTGCACCCCTATCAGACGAGACATATACCACGTGATGACAAGTTAAGCTCGTGTTGTGTTCAAGGACCCTGACCTTGGCCAGGAAAAACAGGCACTCACTTGTTTAATTATTTTGCGGTCTAGATTTTTTAATTTTCTTTCCTTTTTGTGTGTGTTTATAAATGACCTCGAGGGCCGTACCAAATGGTCTAGCGGGCCGTATACGGCCTGGGGGCCGGAGGTTCCCCATCCCTGCTTTAAAGAGTCCTCTCCTGCTGATGTTCAGGTGTATATCAGTATGTAGTGTCTCTACTTTAAAGAGTCATCTCCTGCTGATGTTCAGGTGTATATCAGTATGTAGTGTCTCTACTTTAAAGAGTCCTCTCCTGCTGATGTTCAGGTGTATATCAGTATGTAGTGTCTCTATTTTAAAGAGTCCTCTCCTGCTGATGTTCAGGTGTATATCAGTAGTGTCTCTACTTTAAAGAGTCCTCTCCTGCTGATGTTCAGGTGTATATCAGTATGTAGTGTCTCTACTTTA
>NW_011354977.1:0-1912 GCF_000735185.1 Notothenia coriiceps
AAGTACGTACGTACTACGTACTTATAGTAGTAGTGTAGTAGTTGTAGCAGTGTGTGTGTGTGTGTGTGTGTGTGTGTGTGTGTGTGTGTGTGTGTGTGTGTGTGTGTGTGTGTGTGTGTGTGTGTGTGTGTGTGTGTGTGTGTGTGTTCACTTGTGTGTGTGTGTTCACTTGTGTGTAAGTGTTATCACAGGCGCTGTAGGTGCGAGACTTTGCTGTGAATGAGTGTTGTACTAATTCACAGGCTCTTACAAATGCTTCATATTGCATGGCATTATTTCGTGTTTGGTGTACCTTGGAAGGCTTCTATTGTTACATATTCACACAGCAGACTCTGGAGACAAACACTGAGTCATTTTGAGCCCATTATACAGTCACAAATAGATGTAATTGATGCTCCATATATCTGTTATTTCTGTCAGCTTTCCATCATCTTCCACACTTGGTTTCTCCTCATCAGTTTGAATTACTGTTTGTGCATCTGCAGTCCTTTTCCGTACCCTTACGAAGTGTAAAATAAGTTACTCTTGCCCTTAGATTTTGTGTACACTGATGGAACACTGTGGTTATACTTGAGGAGCTAAGATATTGAAAGAACTATAAAATAGGGTTTGGGTCAGAGATGCTTCGATTATGTTTTTTGCTTTTTTGGGGAAAAGGAATCTGAATCTGTTTCGAAAATAAGGCAGGATTTTGTTTATCTGCTTCACAACTAAGTAAAGCTATATTCCAGTCGATGAATACATGAATATGTTAGACTGCTGGTCCACCAGTCAAAATGAGTCCTAAATTCCCCTTCAAAATAAACTCAAAAATAATCAATATAGCAACAAATATGCAATTGGTTTCACTTCCCCCTGTACCCATGGGTATACTAAAGCATCCTACACTGTGAACCTGTATTCATTTATATATATTGTTTTATATTACTTTTGAATTATTCAGCCAAAGTTACTGACTGTTACAATTTACTCTCCTTTCAAAAACAAAACAGTCTTTGTCAGTCATTTTGTATTTACTGAAACGTTGCACTAGATCAAAATGACTATCATTTAGTTTATGTAAAAACCCATCAACAATAAAAACAAAAAAAAGCATTCAAAGTGGTTCAACCAACTCATTGGTGCTCTGTTAAGTCAACCCAGTACTTCATCTGAGCTATACTGATCCAAACTGTGTCAAAAGGGATTTATTTGCATTTATATAGGCAGGTAATAAATATGTATATTAAAATCCCTTAGAGCTAGATTTATGAATACCCACAATCCCTCACGCCCAGTTTATACTGAGATCTCATTTGATTTGCTGAGTGCTGAGGCATAAATCGACCTTAACAAGTGAGACCAGCAGCATGATGTGCCAGGCCTGGATGTGTCACTGCCAGAGAAGGAAATCCAAGCAATGCACATTATATTTGATCCAGCTCACGGAAACATAGGAAGAACATAACTATACTTCTGAATCTGAGCCGTTGTGTGTGCTTGTGTGTGACGAACAAAATTTGAGAAACACCAGAATCTTGTTTTTTGCCGAAAATCAGTGTGTTCGCTGAGCTCGATCCGCAGCGACAGCCTGGCTTCACTTTGAGGACTTACACATTAATGCGTGTGTGTGTATGTGTGTGGGTGAGCTGAAGACAGAAGGAGGCTCAGGAGGTGTTGACTGTGGAGATTAAAGTGGAATTAGAGAAAGCAGAGCGCAGAAAAAATACGAGAGAGAGACTGAATCTTTGAATATTCAAATCTCTCATTTGAATTCTGCCGCAGATTGCTAAATCTCTCGTCTGTGAAGGAAGGAACAACCTTACGATGGTGTTCGTACTGTGACACACTGCAGTGCTGGCCCAAAGCATTTTCTGTGTGATTGTATTAATACTCACGACAACATAATTGTAACAGTGTTATCAACAATGTT